>NC_040045.1:48799865-49099865 GCF_003713205.1 Coffea eugenioides
GTAAGAAAATAAAACGGATAAAGAATAATCCTAAAAGAGTAAATACCTTGAATGGGTTGACTATGGAATTCAGAAATCTCAGAGAAAGCACTGCCTTGTGATCCAATTGATGCCTGGGATGATGGCATCATATTTCCATTCCCGTTCCCATTAATGCTGTCTAAACCTTGGCAACTATTATTGGTATTAGTACCATTACTCTCATTTTCTTCACCAGAATAATCCTCCGACTCAACCTTCTCCCTCCCAACCCTCATAAACTTAATCTTATCCATCCTCCTCCTTTTAGCCTCCATCCTCCTCAACGACTGCAACTCCTTCCGCTTCCTCCACTCCTGCTCTGTCTCCGTTGGCAGAGAACAAGTCCTTGACAACGGCGAATACGAAGCAATTGGCACCAATGACGCGTGGCTTTCTTCACCGCCTGCAACACCAGCGTACATGAAAGTTAATACAGAAGAAGATCGCATTAACTTCATCTTAGCCTGTTTTGGGTCCACCCCAAACCTTCCATTCAATGACAGCCCCAAACTTAACTCCACCTCTTCTTCTCCATTATCAACCTCGAATTTTCTTGATAAAATATTCCCGTTCGGCAAGTTATTGAACAGTAGATCTTTTGAAAATCCATTGACTTGAGTGGGCAAATGGCCCTTTCCTTTATTTTCTCCAGCCTCTGCCATGTAGTTCACCAGCATCATTAATGGAAAACCCAAAAAGATTCAATCTTGAAGATGCTCAGATGGAAATAGTCTTACTCCACCAGTAATAATTCAAGTAAATTTCATTTTCCCTCGCCAAAGAGAACAAGGAAAAAAACAAAAACAAAAGGAAATAAACAGATTTATGGGTCCAGAAAACCTCATAACAAGGTAAAATAACAAGTTTTGCAAATCTCCGATAATGTGAAGAAGGAACTCAAAAAAATTTCGAGGGAAGAGTTTGCCTGCGAGGTGGAGAGCGCCATGACCGCGAGGGAGACAACAACATAAACAAATGTGAATAAATGAAAAGAGGAATGGGAAAGAAACTGGGGAAAAGAAATAAAAGGGAGAACTTGAAATTGGCATGGGGAGCATGAAAAGACGAAAAAGGACAGAGATATTGAAACGCAAATGAGTTAGATGTGACACGTGGATGGGGAGAAGTATCATAGACGACCCACGTGGTTAAGACAAGCTGGTTTGGAGGACGAGGACGGGGATGACGACGTCAAAAAGCCAAACAAGCGTCCAAAAAGATGTCTCCTCAACGGACGAGGATTATGACCAAAAAAAAACGGACGAGGATTATGAGATAACGGAAGCTACGGACACGTGTATGTAAATTTGGGGATAAAGCGGATTGGCTTTGCCACGTTGTCAGAAAATCCCGACCTCGTAATGCCGCGACGTTTCATTCATGCTCTCTTCCCTACCCTTTTTACTCTGTATGTATCTTCTGCTGCTTTTACTCCTCCTCCCCGTGTCAAAAATATTTTCTCAAATATATTTACTTACAACTTATTTGTTACAGTTGATTATTTTCTCAAATATATTTACTTACATTATTATTACAATTTTCAATACATCTTTTTGTCTCACATACATCACATATCTCAAATAACTTACAATCCAAACAAACCCGTCCAATACACCTTTTTATCTTCCCAATTACCTTTTTATCTCACATACATCACATCACAAAAAATGTTAGAGTAAAAATATCTCAAATAACTTACAATCCAAACAAACCCATTGGCTCTACTTGGATTCAAAAGTTTTTCAAAAATTAATTTTTTAAAAAATAGTTTAAACTTTTTTAAATATTTAAAAAATATTTCAAAATATATGCTAAAAACTCTTTTATTCTTAAATATTTTTAAAAAATAGTTTAAATTTTTTTAATGTTTAAAAAATATTCCAAAATATATTCTAAAAACTCTTCTACTCCTAAATATTTTCTAAAATATACTATAAAAACTATATTACAGTAAAAATTTTTAAAAACAGCTAATCTAAACGGACTCATTGTAGTTTATTTTGCTAAATTTTATTTACTTATATTATTAACATATTTTTTATTTTACCTTTATCACATCAAAATAAGTGTTATAATACTTTTTTAAAATAATATTCCAAATGATCTTTTGTTCACATACACTCCAAGTTATTCCCCTAGGTTTTTCTTTTCTCGCTTTATAATCTTTCTAAATCCTCTACGGCGCTTCGTTTGGATTAACTGTTTTTTGAGATATTTTTGAAAAAATTTATTATAGCAGTGTATATGAAAAAAATTTATAGATTATAAAATTTTTTTGAAATATTTGATATATTGTATGGATGAAATGTTTTTTGAGTTATTGTGTATTATTGTAGCATTGTATTTGAAAAACTTTTTTTTTAAAAAAAAATGACAATTCCAAACAAAGCCGTTATTGATGAAAAACTACTTATTCCAGGTCGATTAATCGGCAATTCAATCAAATTAAATTGGTTAAACATATTTTTTGCTACAACGAAATCCAATAGCATTGATGAAAATCTGTTTATCAATCAGTTTATCGATAATTCAATTAGGTGAAATTGGTTAAAATATAATTTTTACCTTTTTTCACTTCCAATCAAAATTGAAGCCTATTTTATGTTGATTGAATTGAAATGAATTTAATTGAAATCAAAAATCGTTTTTAAAGTTGGTTAATCAATTTGGTTGAAGTCCCAGGATTTAGAAGTCATGGCTCATATTCGTTACCTCTCTCCATTTCTTAAATTCCATCCCTCTATTGTTAGAAAAAATTAAGAAAAAAACTTAACCAATTCAAAATTTGATTAAAAAAGCTAAAGTTCAACATGCACTTCTTAAATAAATAAAACCACATGTTTTTACTTTGACTATAACATATTGTAAAATAATAATATACAACTATACATGTCATATATAGTATATGGGTATATGGAATAGTGAAAAAAATTAATTTCAATTTTTTTATTAAAACTAAAATTGGTAATTCATAATAATTTTCAACTAATTGACCGTTTTCAAAAAGCGATTTTCATTGAAACTGAATTGAAATCAATTTCCATGATAATCGATTCATTAAGTTTAATTAAACTAAGCCGAAAATTCAATTAACCGAATTGTTGCCTACCCCCTACCACACTTAGGATGCGTTTGATAAAATTGAAATCTGAAATCAAGTTTGAATTCATTAAATTATTGAATTGTTAAATATTAAATCTAATACATGTGAGTACATATTACATTCAATGATAATTGAATAGCTTATCATTTAATTTTAAAAGCAAGTTTTGGCTAGAAAAATTCAGTGCTACTTAATTAATTCAGATGTTCAATTTTTGATTACCAAACGTTCTGGATATGTTAAGATCTGAATTCATTAAATTTAAGTGTTGAATTGAATTATCAACCAGGGCCTTAGCTTCAACTTTTTTGTGAGTCAACTAATTCTCAGTTTTCATCAAAAGCGATTAATGCATAATTAGGTCTTGTTTGGATTATAATTTTTCAAAATTTTTATTAAAAGAAGTATAGTATAGCAATATGAAATACACGACACACAACGATAATTGGAAAGCGTGTCAGAAAATTTGATAGAGTATTAAAAAAGCGGGTTTGATAATTAAAAAAAAAAGCATTTAAGAAATACCATGTTGGTACGCTATAAACTCCCAGGAATGTTTCCAAAGCTTCAAATAACAAACCTAAGAAAGAATCAATTGAGCTGCTGTCTTGGATCAAATCAGTCTAAATCTACGTACAGCATGACTAACGATATCCGTATCTATCTGCCGTCGCTCTCCTTTTCTTTCGTCCCTTTTCGTCCCGCTGTTTTCGTAAGATGTCATCCGTCAGATTATTTAACATACCGAGCGACTAAGATGTCATCCTGCGCCGTGCCTTGAAAACAAAAAAAGATTTTCCGTTTTGCCTTTTGCTACTGAGAAAGAGGATAAAGCCCTTTCTTTTTGCGTCGACTCAGAGGGTAAAGTTTTAATTGAACTCAAAATTTCGTCATCCAATCCAAGCCGTCAGTTTAAACTTTACAGGGAAAGGTGCCGATTCACCCCTTAAAAGAAAAAGAAAGAAAAAAAAAAAGGTAAAATTGCCGAACCAACGTATTGATTTGCGGTGTTAATCATTCTGACGCCAACGATTTGGAAGCACAAAAGTTTGACAACAATAATGACTGTGGGGCTTCTGTTGGAGCATTTGTCATCGTCTCTCAAATCAATGTCTGGAATCGGTTGCCCGTCAAGATTTTGACACGCATACGTCTCATCAGAGCTCCGGTTTTTGCCTTTTTCGTTTACGTTGCTGATTGCCCGAATAACCCTTGCGAAAAGCAGAAATTTTGAGCCTTCGCGGATTCAAAACTGTCAATAGATAAACGAGGTAAATTACATGTTTTGGTTTTTCTTTTTCAGAATTAGAATGTGAAGCTCTTTAGTAAGTATTACTTTCAAGTTCCACCAGCTTGTATATTTTTGGTATGATGAGTTCTGCTGCTGCTGATTTCATATGTCAAACAATTAATTACTTCCATTTTGCTGCGATATCGGATTTGTCGTGCTTTTAACGTTGATTGGGTTCACCCCAAGTCACGTAAGTATCTTTTTCCTTTATCGTTTTGCTGGAGACGGAGGTGGTTGATGAAGTTGTTGCAATTGCAAATGAAGGTGACTGAGACGTACACATGACACTGCCATTGTCAGTGCTAATGGATGGCATTAACTAGCCAGTTGTGGCTTCATGGACATGATGAATGTTGTAGTTCTTCTGAGTTGGTGCTTTTTTGGGATGCCAATTTCCAATTTAGTCCAACAAAAATGATTAGAAGCTAGAACTCGCAAGAGATGAATTGGATTGAAGGAAGAGATTCGCAATTTAGATCTTCTCATTTATATTAAAAAAGAAAAAGGTTAGAATTTTTAAATTTTTTTCTTTGAAGCACATAGACAAATAAAGCAGTCAATTCAGATGGAGACATAAAAACAAATGATCAAGGACTGGAAAAGGTTCTAAAATCTGAATTTTGGAGAATAGGGCGAGTGGATCGATTAGGCAACATTTATTTTTATTCACTTCCGTACCCTTGAGCGTGAAATAAAAATTGCTTGCAAGTCTGAAAGACAGCTGTCGTAATCGTCAACAAAGAAATTGCGCAACTTGCTCGCGCAAATTGTATTGGTTTAACACCAAAGCCCGTCATGTTGCCAATTTGCTTGAAAGAGAAAAGGTAGTCAAGAAAATGGCAAAAGCAGCCGTCACTCCTTTCAATCACGTCCTCATTGTTCAAGTCTTCTTCACTTCTAGCAGTCCCAAGGATTTTTGCTTCTTCGTGTTACCTAGGATGCACGCGAGCCGAGCTACTCGCAAGCTTGATCAATGGCTTGGCTTGAACTCGATCAAGTCTCAAGTCAAGTCTCAAGCTACTCGAGTACACATTCGAGTCGAGTTCGAGTCAGAATTTTGCAGCTCGTCGAGTCGTATAATTTAAATAATATATATGTATTATAATTATAAAATGACCGTTATGGATATAATTTATACTGAATTTACAAGTAAAATATCAAGTCAAAAAGCTTGATTACTCGACTCGATAAGGCTTGACTAAAGGTCGAGCCTTATCGAGTCGAGTCTCGAGCTTTTAAAGATTTCCTCGAGTCAAACTCGAGTTTGAGATTTTTCGACAGCCGAACTCGAGCCAAGTTATTTATAGTTCGAGCTCGACTCGGCTCAATTACATACTTAGTATTACCCATTACTATGAACTAGTATTTCAATTCAACGGTGAAGAGTCTATGTGGGTGAGAGAAATTTATCATCGCCTGAGATAAGATTATCAGAGTGGTGCATGACTTTCTCGGTATCTCATCAAAGCCCAACGGTGAAGAGCCTAAAGCTCTATCCCATAGTTCAAACCAAGCTAGTGTAATGTTCATGTAAAAACTAAATTTAGGGTTCTAATAATTATTAAGCATGCAGGATTATAGAATTGAAGGGATAAAATAATAACTCAAAATATATTTATGTAAGAGAGAAGAAAATAAATAATTTACATTATTATTGAAATATCAAACAATAGAAGAAAAAGTCACGTCACAGTAAAACTTTACATACTCTTCTTGACTAATTTCTAAAAAATATCCTAACTAATATCGTATCTATAATCTATCAGACTTGTTGGGTGAAAAACCACTTGGATGATCAATTATCAAATAAAACACATATACTGCTAAAAGCCCAACTTTAATAAAAAACTTGTAAATAAATGAATAAAAACTTCTAAAGTTAGTTCATTTTATCAACATTGCCTCCTTTGAATTAAACTCTCAATTGCTCCATCTCTAGCAATAATTCTATTGAAAATTCAATTGGCAAATAGACGATACGCAACGCGTCATCTTCATCTTCATTTTTACACAAAATAGTGGGTGCACGTTATATTTTGCAAATAATTTTTCAATAATTTCTTCATGATCAAGGTACTAATTCATACAAATCTATTAATTATCACAGTCATCATATTTACCACCAATATAAGTGTCTAAGAATATAAAATTATATATTGTTTTCTTGCTAAAGTTATCACTACAAATAAATCAGAGTAGCTATAACCCTAGTCATCCAAAAAATTCATACCACAAATTAAGTTTCTTATGTAAAAAAGTTTTTCAACTCCAATAAAAAATGATCAATCAAATTAAATATTTTTATCATATTGAAGAGAGTTCGAACCAACAAAATTTTCAATAACAATCTTTTTTTCCTTGACATTTTAAATTAGAATTTTCTTCTTCTTTTTTTTTTTACCAAATTAACATATTCATTTTTTGAAAAAAATTTCATCACTCTCAATTTTTCCAAACAAGATATGCGAATCAAAACTTTTAAACATATAATTTTCTTCATCAAAACTTTCAAACTTTCTATGTTTTAGGTGTTAGAAAAGTTATTCACCCCTTCCTTGGTTTATTGGTCTGTGGATGAGTGTTACTTTCGCCATTATTTTGCAAGTACGTATTTATTTTACTTTCGCTGCGTAATTATCTATGCTAAAATTGGTTTATTTGGTTCAGCCATGGTTTAGTGATTAACTTCATATTCTGAAGTCATGGTGATTTGACTAACTAATTAATGATCTCTCGCTAATCCATACACCCTTTTGTATTTTGGTATAAATAAATTGAATCTATACATACAAGACACACACAAGTTGTGACACAAGCATACCTTTTTTTTTTTTTTTTTTTGGGTTAGCCGTCTGGAAATTGCTAATTTGGGATTAGAATTTGAAAGCTGATGAACATTGAACTTTCAGTGGGTGTGACTTTTATTATCAAATGGGGTCCCAAAAGAATCACCCAAAAATACGCAAAGATATACCCTTGGTTGGAGACTTGGAGGAGATCAAGAATGGAGCCCGCAAGGCCGCAAGTTGCACTTGGAAAAGCTGTTGGGTGGTTGCCACGTGTCCAATTTTCATAGCACATGGACAGGTAAGCAGCATCAAACAACTAGTTGACGGCGACAGCACCAGAAACCAGTGATCAGAAATCACATCGTACGGCTGTCGTAAGCTGGCGTCGTCTCGTCAGATGCATGTGAGCAAGTTGTTCCCAGTTGGGCTTGGGGCGCCTTCTCGGACCATGGTTTGGCGAGGATATTTGAACACCCCCATTTCGGACCGTCTGGGCCCATTACTAGCTAAAAGTAATTTCGATAGCATCACTAATTCTGAAATTAACAACAACCTTCGCATCTAAAAACCTAAGAAATTACCCTCTATATGTAGTATTATCAATACAATAATGAAAAGTGGCGCTTCAACACTTCTTAGCTTGCACATTTTAATTGAGTATGTGTGGTTTTGCTTTTATTTTTTTTTTGATTTGATAATTGTCATAATTTACCCCTACTCTTATTCTAATATATTCTAGGAGACAATCCAATAGAATTCCGAAAAACAGACGAAAACTGAACTACCATCGAACCATGGTGATCCATTACGCACTCATATATGTATTTTAGAGAAGCCACGTTAAGTGTCAATCTTTTGATTAGTGTCAACATATTTATACTCGCAACGTGTTTATCCCTGCCTCCCCAGTCCCACTCCCTAATTGATGGCCCCAACCCCTGCCGCCTTGAGACCTACCGCCACGACCGGAAAAGGCATCCCTCTCCATCTGTGTATCTCTCGCTTGCTAATAGCCTTCAAGACAGTACCCTCCTTGAGGCATACCGCCACATTCTAAGAATTGCAGCAGCTGTGGATGCCTTTTCTCCCTTAAAGATGTCCACCAAGAAGTTCCCACGTCCCCTAAAGTTCTTGTGTTGACATGCTAGAAAATTGAGCTTCAGAAACATGTAACACATCATCTTTGCGTTGTGAACACCTCAAAAAAGAACACCTCAAAAGTTTTAAATAAGTCAAATTGCATGATTAACATCACACTAAATTTACACTGTCACGTTTTTATTTTCTTTCATCAAGACAGAATATCAAATTCTTCCAGATACAAAAAGAAAAGCTTGCAGAGTAGAGGTCGTCCTGCTACATTCACTCGTGCTGCTTCTCGTGACAGTTACAGCTTGATGACCCCCAGTAGTGATGAGCAATGTTTGAACAAAAAGGCTGTACAGTTGGAAATATATAGTAAAATTTACCTTCATATAAAGACATTTATATCTTGGTTCTATATAAAAAAAAAAGCCCAAAATTTTGATTGTAAGTTGATAAACAACAACCAAATCTTTGATTTGCCTCTTCTTCTTTTTCCTTTTTGGTGGAATGGGTTTTTATCTCCAGTGATAAGCCAAAAAAAAAGGTTTCAAAATTGTAAATGTCATTGACCTACTGAGCTTCTGTATCGAATTCTTTTTCAAACTTTTATCAGCAACCATGGCCGCATGGCCTTCAATATCAAGACAGCTCAATAGATGTATGATAACTTGATTTCTACAGCATATGCTCTAAAAATAAACATATCTACCTAGTGAGGGGATAAAACTCTCTAGAAATCATCGGTTGGCCACATTGGAACATCACAACTAATCAGCGTAGAGAAATGCTTGCCTTCTAGTACTCAAGGAACTGTACTCAAGAAATGCTTGCCTTCTAGTACTCAAGGACTATAAGGAACTGTAGGGAGAAATGCTTGCCTTCTAGTACTCAAGGAACTGTAGGCATATTTGTCGAAGGCTACAAGAGACACTATTGCTCTTTAGAAGCACCCAATGTTTTAAATGAAAAATAAACGTGTGTGAGCATGCCTGTGACTACATAGAAATTTAGGCGTTTCGACAGTCCTGAGCACATACCTGAAGCGCACTTTCTGTGGAGCTTAAATCTTGAAATTCAACAACAACACCAAATCACCTTTCCTGTTAAATCAGAATACAAACACAGCTTAAAACAGTCCTTTACCATCATGAGTAAGACCAACCCTGGACTTTTGACCAGGAGGCCATTTGGTTTTTATTGGTTCAGTTCTCTTGAATTCTGACTCAATCGTATCAGCAATAACTCTGCAGGGAAAATTGACTGCATGAAAGGAGTGGCCTTCAACTTTTAAAAAGCAAAACCAGGTGATCTCAAACTTATTGGCCTTGTCGGAGAGAAGCATAAAACTGACAATGAGTCAAGTATGCCATATACAGACATTCAAAAGGAGTTGACTTTCAAATTCCGCAAGTGTGTATTCCCAAATCTGAAAGTCTTCCCAATCTCAGCACCGTACAATTGATGCATGAAGCATCATTTCACCAAAAGACACCCTCAAAAAGGTAAGAATAAGCATACCTTTGTCACATGCACCTTTACTTCCTGGGCCAGAAATGCTGCTAGAGGCAGAAAAGCCTGGGCTGGCCGAATCAACAGGTGGATTTCCAGATTTTGTAGCTGCAATAATTAAAAAATGAGCAGGCATAACTGTCATTGCCCCAACTTCGTTTCTGAACTTAAAAATGGCGCATACAACTCCTTCAGACTGTCATGTTGGAAAGTTGAAGCAGTTAATCGTGATCCTGCAGAAATGAGGTTCACATTGATTGAAATTCAGATTCCACCACAACATTTTTGCCATTGTTACTCCTGATCCAACAATCATCACCAACAATTTGGCCTGCTCTCCATAAAAAGTATCCTGTCCCAGTTCAGAGTGTTGCATGCAGAATGGAAATGCCAATGAATGAAATAATATGGAATGGATGATCAACAAAACCATGTGTTTCTTGAACTACCATATCTACAAGTAGAGACAAGGACTACTGATGCTCAAGACTCTTACAATCGTGGGGTGATTGCTTTAGTCACTGGTTTCTTAATTGGAAAGTACAACAGGATAAGGTTATTTACGCAAGCCTTTTCTCTTGCTCTGTGAGATAAGGGGTACTTCGTGCTCAATGATGTGTTTAGATATGCTGATCATGCTAAACCAAACTCAAAGGTTGGAAAAGGCAGTGGAAATAGCGACGCACTTGGACATCAGACCCAAATCCAGGTATTGTTTTAGTCTTTTATGGCAAATGTTTTGTCACGACTTCATATAATGGTGAAACCGTTGTTGTCACAACAAGAAAAGCCAAGTGATTGCTGAAACACAATCAAGGATTCATTACGATTGGTTGTTCAGTTTCACAACTGTGTCCTTGAGCATAATAACTCAGGAGCAATGCTTTTGACAACAATCAAAGACCAAGAATTTGGATGTCAGTTAATAAGAGTAGATAAGAAAGGTGAAGAGAGCATTATGCAACCAACATTCACCAGTCATGCAATCATGCTGACAACTTTATAACCACAGTATTGACAGGATGTGTTGTTCGGTGTTTACTATTTGTTTCAACCTCTCAAGATTGAATGACATGGTACAAAAAAGGCATCTGCTTGGAAATAAATAATTATACTACTCTAAAACCATGGCAACTTGAGTGAGGAAAAAGCAACTCTTGAGCAAATACAATCATTGTCGAATAAAGCTTCTGCACAATTCTAGTGTTTGCAAACGTAGCTAACGAAAATTTCATGGATGAACGAACCACAGAATTGTTTTTCTCTTGCAAATCACAACCCAATCTGTCCTATAAATTTTAAAGATCGGTTCGAATTGATGTGCTAAAAAAAAACTGTTCTGAAACAAAAAATGATTTCCACAATGCATGTAAAACCAACTGTATAAATAAATTCTGCCTTGGGCAATAAACAGTGATTAAGAAATAAAATTATCTCAAGGTCAGCCAGCTTACGCAGCTATATCAAGTTAGCAGAGTTATTTCACAAACGGGTAGTGCAAAAATTGCTTATAGAAATGAAAGAATTTGGAGTAATTGATAACCGACGGAATCAAAACTGGCTCTAGTCTACGGGCAGAAGAATGAACCGCCGGAAGCTCCTATGAGAGTTAAATTTTATCCTAGACTTGCTCGGGAAATGTGCGACTTTACAAGAAAAATTCACAATTTTACTTAACCAGGCAGCTTACGATATTTCGAAGACAAAAAACAAATAATATGTCGGGTACCTCGCCCAGCCGGCCTTGGTGGTTGATGGCAGCAACGGCGGCAAACGATCGGGTCTAGACGCAGATACAGAGGGAAACAAACAAGACTGCGGGAATCGAGCATTGGCTTTGCGCGGTTTCTATTTTATAAATTTATTCTTATGACTTTTTTTTTTTTTTATAAAAAAAACAGAGAAAGCAGAAGTCAGACTTCGGTATGTGAACAGCAGCATTAAAAGAGAAGAACAGACATACCAGCGTTGCTTAATTACGGTTGAAATGGCAATATTTAGTGAAATGATTTTGCTAAATATTTAATTTCCACACCTAATAAGGAATTGTTAATATAAATGGAAATTACTTATTTTTACCAAATATATACTTCTTTAATTTCTTATGATGATTTGCCATAGTTATATATTTTAGTGCTAAAATTGTCCTATATATTTGCCATAGTCATCCAAAATCATATACTGTAATCAGAATGAAAGAGAAAGAAAAGGAAATCTAAATTATTTACTAAATTAAAAGTTACTGCATATTTAGTCAACATGATTTCTTTGTTTATTTAGTATCATGCATTATGCTTTTTTCCTTCTTTACTCTTATTAACAATTTCCTTTAATGCTAAAACATATACTATTGTTTTTTTTTTTTATGAAAGATATTTAACTATCATAAATTATCATCCAAAATTAGAAAAGAAAATACATGGTTAAAAGTTTATGTAAATCGTATCTTCTATTAATATATTTATAAACAATTAATGTATAATAAGGAAATTTTAATAAAAAAGAATTTGCTTAAATTACTTTTACCTTTATTTTGTCAAATGGCTTAAATTATTTTTACTTCACATTTTCATTTTACTTCCTTATAATAAATTTACGATAATTAACTACAAACATAATGAGGGTAAAATCTTTTTTCCCCCTTTTGATTGAAGACGATTCTCATAGCTAGTTTGGGAGATGATATTTGAGCAGAAAATAAAAGAAGGGAAGATCTTTCCAATGTTTGGAAGTTTCAGTGAAATAGAAAAAAAAAAAGAATTTGATTGATTTGGAAGGAGCTATAATTTGAAAAATTTTCCATCCCTAATCAAGTAAGCGAAGGAAAGCTACGAAAAGCCTACAAAAATTTTTTAAATTGCCCATTTTATATTTAAAATGCTGTTAAATGAAATATTTATTAATCAACATGTCCAAAATCACCTCATTTCTTTCATAAATTTCCAAACAACATTAAAATTTCCTCACCTCTTTTCTTATCCTTTCTATCGTAACTTAACCTTTATCTTCTTTTCTTTTCCATCCTCCACTCCCAAAATAGCTATCAGAGTCGATTTCCCCAAATCGACTTCCTTACGAGTTACTACTACTAAATTAGTGCAGTCCTCGATTTTACCTCGTTCATTTGACCTCAAGCCTCGAACCGCACTAACGAACGATTCTCGCTGGAAAAAAAAAAAAAAATAGGGAGAGAGGAAAACTTTGGAGATGGCAGCAGCAAAATCTTTTCTTCAATCTCTGCGACGCTACATCACGAGGCCATGGGAGATTACTGGACCCTGTGCTTCTCCAGAGTACCGGGGCGCCGTACCAAAGGCCACCGAGTATCGGGTCCATTGCCCCGCCACTGCACCCGTTCCGGCTATTGTGCCCACTTCCAACCCGGAAACCGTCTACGATATCAAGTACTTCTCTCGCGACCAGCGCCGCAATCGCCCTCCGATTAAGCGCACCATTTTGAAGAAGCCTGATGTGGAGAAGATGATGAAGGAGACCACCTTCGATGTCAATAGCTTCCCTAGGCCTTACTTGGCCGCTACGATTGTGGAGGATGATAACGCCATCGGTGGTGGTTACCAGAAATAGAAGGCAAGCAAGCTACCCTTCTTCACGCTATCATTGCTCTTCCCTTTTCTTTTTCTTTTTCGGATTTTCGAATCTGGGGTTTTGATCCGTTTCTTGCTGACTTTAATTCCTGAGATTGTGATGTCGGGTTAATCCTCAGTTGTAACTCACAATAGTAAAGAGATTGTCTGTGATGTTTTCATTTGGTTTATGTAGTCTTCTTCTTCAGCATTATTTGGAATTGGGGCTTTAAAGAATGTAAATGAGGAATCTTGACTGAACTCTCTTGTCTGTGTGTGGGTTTAAGGAGGTTGCTGTTTGATTGAAGGGATTGTGACTTATAAGTCTTGAATGGATTGGGGATGGAGTTTGACTGGAGTGGATTGAGAGATTTTTTATCTCAAGTTAAAGGGCTTCAGTGATGCACTACGGGGTTTGCTACCATGGCATCTTTAAGGATTATAACATGTGATCACTGGGACAATTCTTTATAACTCCCGTTTAATTTGAGATGCCATAGAGGTTGTACATAAGGGAATGAGTGAGAAGTCGCTTAATGTACACCTGAAGAACTGATTCCCAGAAGCAGCTAGGCGAGCTTCTTACAGAAGCACGTAACGTAAGTTTTTCAGATTGGGAAGCAGGGTTCGGGTGACATCACAGTCTGGCCTTTGTGTAGTACTCATAGTGGGGCTTGAATATATGGGGGAGATAGTACTGTTATATTCCTTCAAAAATTGTACCCTGACCTTAAGTATGTATTTCATGTTCAATAATGCCTTGGCATTGTGCAAATGCTTTTCTATCAGAATACGGGGTGTCTTTGGCAGGTTTGTCAGGGTACTTGAGCTTATCTTTGGAATTTGAGATTATCACTTCCTAGACCCAGTCCAGGGAGGCAAAGGCAGTTGATTCTGTCAAAGGCATATATTTATTAGAATTATGATCGAAGTTCAAAGAAACCTGCAAACAGCCTTGAAGAGTACAAGGCAGTTGCAGATTCTATTTGGAGTTTGGTGAATTTGGGGATGTTAAGATATTTCTGGCATGCTTATGTCCTGGAGGTTGACCATTCTTTTAGAACACTTACTTAAGGATTGTTATTCTCTACAATTTTCAGAAAATCAAATTAGATTTCTAATGTCTTAGACACACCAGCTGATACAGACGATAGGTCATTCTCTGAATATCATTTTGGCAGTATATTAGATGCCATGATCGTGATTTAACATTTGATGCAAATTTATTTGTTTACCTCTTGCACCATCTTTTGATCAAACAAATTTGAGACTTATTTGGTTCCGAGTCGTGATGCCCCTAGGGTGGTTACTTGTAGTGTAATCTGGAAAGGGCTTCTACTTTCAGATTTCCCACTGCGAATGAAGCATGAACTTCTAACATATTGATTACACGAACATAAATTCAACTCATCAGTACAAAGTGAATTTAAGGAAGTGGGTTTGTTGTGGACATTTCAGATGCAATGAATTACTTTTAGTTTTTAACTAAAGTATTTAACAAGAGTTACACGAATTATGAACTTTTATTTTTTCTAGAGAACATACTAGATAAATGTAAATTGTCTGCCTGAAATTGTGCTAGTAAAAAAAATATGTCAATGCATATAGATTAGGAGACATTTTTCCTGCCTGCTTACATTAAGCAGATGCCTCTATTCCCAATGTGGTTCAGTAGCCCTATTTCCTTATGTAGGTTTTAAGGAACCTTATATGGTTGGGAATAAAGAGCAAGTGATTCAACCTTGACAAGATTTGGAAGTCTATGAGAGAAGAAAAGGAGAACTATCTCTCTTTCTTTGGAAGGAAGGGGGAAAGGATCAAATTATCATAAGAAAGCAAAATTTTTTGATGTTTCTCCCCTTTGGTTATGTCCAGCTTTTGGGTCAAGTTGAGCACTATGTTTGAAATCTACATTTATACCTTTTGCTGTTTGAATTACAAGGCACTGATCTACTTAATAGGTATTTGCCTAATATTCTTTTTCTGTTCTTCCTGTAGACTCGTGAGCTTCATTGAAAGGACATTGGATCCCAATGACTGCAGAGAAGGATGCTTCAAATTGTCATCCAAGTTTTGTACACTTGGGCCCTTACATGTGGTTGATTATCTGATGAAGAAATATTCTTGTATTTTCTCTTTTCTTTCCGACTTTATGTTCAGATGTATCTGATGGAAATAAACTGGATTACAACCTGAAATGTCCAGCAACTTTGTTGCTAAAAGTTTAGCTTCTCCCCTTGATTTTTCAGATTGTCCAGGAACCTCCTGAAGGTGTAGACGGTGTTGGCTATATTGTTTTGCACTTTTGGATGATCATCATAATTAGCTCAGTGACTTTAATTGATTGTAATTTGTAAAGACAATATTCGGAAACTTCCCCTCAGCCTGGGGTTAGCCCATGGAGGATGCCAATTTCTTTTGATTGATAGCTCGTCGATTCAACGTTTTGCCGATTTCTAGACTGAACTAAGTCAAGATGGTGGCCTGTCTAATTTTTTTTTTTTTGGGTCAAAAGTCAACTTCTATATATATTAGTGGCCTGTCTTAAGTAATTTGTGCTTTTTGTGCTTTTGATTGCTGTTAACACTTTTAGCAACTAGAGATCAAATGACTCTTAGATGACTTTAAGACTGGTTGGAGATGGTTTATTACATGGGTTGAAGACTTGGGAGTTTTTACATGTGTTGCAGGCTTTGAAGCCAATTTTTTTTCTCAAACAAGGAAAAATGGTTGCAGATTCTGAAAGCCGCTTTTAGAAGTTTCATTGGCTTCCTTCTGCTACAAGTGCATCTTTTAACTCAGGTTGAGATTGATCTCTGCACCCCAAAAAAAAAAAAAAACTTTGGTCACTTCTGATGCTGCATGGAACCAGTTTTCACTGTTAATCTTTCGGTCGGGGAGAGCCCGAGTTAGAGACATTTGGGCCTCACTCCACTATCGTTGGCCTGGGTGCTTGAGACAAGCAAACTGCTTGATAGTTGATACAAGTTAACATTTTTCTTGCAGAAAATGTTATCAAAAGTTTTCCTGCTCCAAGGCTTGATGGAGGAGGTAAGGGAACCAATGTCCTGAGTAATAGGGCTTGGAGGCCCCATCCAGGATGCTTTTACCGGATCAGGAAATTCTGCATGAGACATCCAGAATTTTTCTAATCTAAAAGGTTTCACAGAAGGGTCTTGGGTTCAGGGGATCGAGCTTAAGCAAGCTCGGACACTGATCCCAATGGAGTCTCGCTAAATGAATGAATTGGACTTCTGGGTACAAGTTACGCCAATCTGGATTACAAAAGACCCGGTCCAACAGTACGTTTGTCACCACTACAATCAAATCATGATCCAGATCATTATTCGCATAACTTTGTCTTGGATTGCAGATTCCTGCTCTTGCGGCTCCAGCTAGTTGAACTGAAGCATGTGTATCGGGAAGCTAACAGATGTGCTGATGCTTTAGCAAAGTTGGGATGCAAATTGGAGAAGCCTTTTGTGATTTTTGAATCTTGTCCTCGAGAAATTTCTTTTGCGTATGATGAGGACAACAGAGGGGTCTAGCAAAGTTGGGATGCAAATTGGACATGCCTTTTGTGATCTTTGAATCTTGTCCTCGAGAATTTTCTTTTGCGTGTGATGAGGACAGCAGAGGGGTCTGTTTACCCCGTAGTATTAGGTTGGATTGTAATAGTTAGGCATCATCTATTGTACTTTCTATTTCTTATTAATGCGGATTTCATGCTTTTTTTTTTACAAAAAAAAAAGGGTTGTTGAAGGTTGCGTTAAAAGAAAGAAAGAAAAAGAAAAAAATGAGGAGCTGAAGATTGTACCTGTTGTAGGGCCGTGGCACGAGTTGGACGAGAAAAGAGAGTTAATAGCATTGAAATGACATTGCTTGCTTGACTGCTTGAGGACGGACGGTAAAAACTTCAAAGTTCTCAAAATAAACGGAGGACGGACGGTGTGGTTAAGAAACTAGAGAGCGGCATGGCATACTAGTAGTACTCCATAATTACCGATGGATGTTGGTGCAAGCGAAAGGAGCTTGTATTCCTTAATCATGAGGTCTTGGATTTGAAATTTATAGAAATGAAAAAGACAACGTTGGGAGAGCTTTCCCCTGCAAGGGACCTGATGCGGTTTAAATAGGATTAATCGTAGACCGTGAAACGGATGCAAATGCTTGTGGGTTATACAAAAAAAAAAAAAATTAGTGCTCCATCATTTAACCCATCATTGTTTAATACGAACTATTGAAATAGGGCTATTTTTGTGATTTCTGCTATATTATTTTCATGTATTTGCATGAAAAGAACGTGTGGTCCCATTTCACAGTAATTAACGTATCAGTTTGTATATGAGATAAAAAAATTGCTGAGAAATAAAAAAATTGATTGGGAATCGTAACTTTCATGCAATCAAAATAATATTCGAAAAGAATGTTACCATCCAAACACGCTCGACCGGCAGATACGCCTTTCATTTTTTGGAACCAATCCTTTATTTGGTTCGTTCCTGGGGGTCATTTTTCCAGAATAGAGCAATAGAAATTACGTTCGTGGATTGGGAGGCTAGAAAACATGTCTGCGGTACGTAACGCAATTTGTGCTGCAAGAGAGGCAGCTTGCTTTTACTGTTTGGGGGTCATGCATGGCGTGCCAAACCAAAACGCATCGTAATGTCATATTGGAGGGTAAATTTTCTTACCGTAATTGGTAATAGGCACTCTCCTATACCGTATGTTTTGTGTCAAATTAAGTAATCTTCTTTTTCTTTTCTTTTTTTGCTTGGGTGTACCCAATTCAGCTTTCTACTGTAGCCAATTACAACTCAAAAAGGAGTGCAGGCCTCAGTCTGGTAAGTTCAAAGATTAAATTGCAGTCCCTCGCCAAGGGGCCCTCTCCGATTGAATCTGGCAGCTTACTGTCCCTTTCATCCTTGTTATCGTTTGCATCTCTATCATCATTACGGACAATTCTATGGCTGATACACGCAGAGAGAGAGAAAGTGATAGATATACAGCGAACAGTAGAGCCCATCCCATCCGTATTGCTTAAAAAGAAGAAGAAGAAGAAGAAGAAGAAGAAGAAGAAAAGTGAATAATAAGAACAAAACAGAAGAAAATATTTCTGAAATTCGAGTTACCAACACACAAAATTCGCAAAAAAAAAAAAAAAGGTAAAAACTGTGAAATATTAGCAAAGGTCATGCAGGCCACTGTTTGCTTGTTTCTGCATCTTCTGTCTAGGCATTTATTTCGGCTTTTAGGCCGTGAAAGGGGTATAGACGACCCTAGAAACGAAGAAAATGGGAAAAAGAACCGAGTGATCTGAGGAAGGGGAATAGTAAATGCTCCCAGTTAATGATACAAAGCTGGCAGAGAAAGTGAACTGCAATTCCTCTCTGGCATAAAACTTCAAAAGAAAAAGAGAGACAGATGAAACAACTTTGCATTACATTAACTTTAAAGGACCTTCTTTCTGTGTTTTACAGTCATCCTCGTTTTGGAGACCTACTTTTATCTCGAAGAAAGATGTCAAGTGAGCGACACAGCAGACTGCAGAGTCGACGGAGCATCCCAACTTCTCGTACTCTTGCCCAGGATTTGCGACTAATTCTTGAATTTATTGGACGAGGCAAAGGTAATCTCTCTCTATATATATATATGCATGGATGGAATGAATGAAACTTCTTCAATACCCTGAGTTGCACTTTTTTTTTTAAATCTTTCCATAGTCATTAAATTGGGATATTCAGACCGTTTCGATTTGTTTGGAACACAGAAACAACCTGAGGTGAAAAGACCAAGCCTAGCTGCTTAATCTTTGGTGATGCAATATGTTTGAGACCTAAACATTGAAGGTCACAAATATCCTAGTATTTTGAGTTCAGCTGCTTGCTCTCCAGCTGACATGGAATCTGGGACAAGTAGGATTGAGGCTTTGATGCAAATTAGGCTTTGGACCAAGTCGTTCATCAATATTAGTAGTAATCGGGAAAGAGCACTTCTCCTACTTGTATATTCTTTTTCAAGAAAATAAGACGAATTACACTAGTAGGCGAGAAATTTTTGGGACGCATTGATTCCATCATTATGGGTCATTAATTTGCTGATAAGTAGGTTCACTTTTTGATAAAAATTAATATACATTATGTTACAAAAGTGTGTGAACCTTTAAGTATCAAAAATAAAACAAAAATTTATATTAGCCAAAAAAGAAAGGATAAATCTTATATATACTATCACTGTTGGATGCACGACACATATGCAAAATTTGGATTTCAAATTTAAATTCGAATTATATATCATGCATTCAATCCAACTGTGAGAGTGTAACACTGTCAATGTATAGAAGATTAATTTAAAACGAATTGCAAATTTTTGAAGCCTATGAACGGTGGTGAGTTTTAGGGGCTTTTCCCGGGGAATTGCCTAATACTAGCCAACTCCATATATGTAGGAAGCAAAGTCCTGCCTTAGGTGACTATAGACATACATAGATGTGACCTAACTAACTACAATCACCAATTAGCACATTCACGACCAAGTCAGCATAACCAGCCACGTAGTTGAGGTGAAGAACCAAATCACCAATCATCTTTGAGCTGCGGGCTGCCCCTACTTAACTAGAAGTGATTAGCCGCTTTCATTACCTTATTATTAAGCCCTTTTTTTTTTTCCCTGGTTATCTTTTTAGAGCAATTACTAGTAGTAATGTAACGTATGATCAACAATTTTACACCGAGCAATCTGGTCAACTGATCATGCTACTATGATAATGCAACAAATTCTTGCTTGCCGAGCGAAATAAGACATATGATAAATGCGATTTTGTAAAGCTGGGAAAATTGAATGAAAAAAAAAAAAAAAAAAGTTTGTGGGCTGAAGCCTGACGCCTGCCGGGAGGCCTTCGAATGCAAAGATTAAAAAGGATAAGAGGCCGACCGTAGATCATAAGACGTGAATTGTCCTAGATTCTGATCCCACAGTCATTCGTGTCTGGGATCTGGGGACCATTCATTCATCTCTGGCAATAATAATAATGGATGATTGGATTACCCTCAAAATCTCACTGCGTCGCTCTTCTCTCGAGATGCAGGATCCCTCCCCCCACAACCAACTGCACTGCACTGCTCATCTTTTTACGTTTTACCCCTACTGCTGCTCTGAAACTGAAACTCGTCTCTTCTTCTACCCCCCTCAACTAAAACCCTTACAAAAGATCCCCTACTACTACTACTAATTAACTGCGTTTATAATCGGCACTCATAAATTCCTAACCTCTCCATACAGAGAAGAAAAGGGAAAGAAAACAAAAAGATTAAAGACTTTTGAGGTAATTATTGATCCTCAAATTAAAGAAGAAAGAAGAAGAATATATAATTTGTTGAAATGAATGTGGTTTTTTGACTGCTTGAATTTCTGGTACCATCATTTCATTTTCGTGCATCTCTTGCCTGAGGAAGGACTCCAATGCTTGCTATAGGTTGTTGAAGTGCTTAAAGATTATGTCAGAATATCATACCATCTGCTGCTGCTGCTGCTGCTGCCGCTGCCGCTGCTAGTATTTTGTGTTTTTCTTCTACATGGCAGCAAATCTGACATGACATCCAAGAAATACCGTACTCATGCCCAACTTTAAACATGCGCATGTGAATCATAACAGATAGCTTTCTACACTAGTACTTCTTCTGTTCTCCTCTTTCTCCCACTTTCACAAATATAAAATCCAAGGGGCGCAACATGACAGTACCCCTCCGGCCTCTTCCCCCCAGGGCTAACAGTTTAACGTTCATATTTCCAAAAGAGAAGGGAATTACGAATCAGTAGTATTTCTTTGCCCTTTATACGTCCGGAGCTTCTTCCGGTAAAGAATGGTAAAATGGCTGAATTGACTTGGCATTTGAGTTTTTCAGAGCGAGATATTGATATATATATATATACATACACATACCATTTTCAACTTACTCCATGCAGGAAAGTTGAGTGGTCCTGATCCATTTTTCCTTTCTCTACAAAGTGGGCGTTTTAAAGAAGCAGTGCAGAATTGGTCCCTCACCTACCAAGTACATAATGTAAACTGCAATACCATATGCTGCTACTAATCTATAAGAATATATATATATATATATATAGCTTCCCTCTGCTCGTGCATGCATAATACACATCAAAGATGACGCTGTTGTTGCTTTCACTAGTTTTTACCCAGACACCATTACTTTTCAAGATTGATCAAACTTTCCTAATTGACACTAGTTCTGCTGCCTGCTACTGTAACTTGGCTTGTCAAATTCTCACCCCACTTCAAGTAACATTTGTTTGCTTATATGTGAACAGAAGAAGACACGACCACGCATGCTACTGCTTGCTAGCTAAATGAACAAGACGACACAGTAGCATGATTCCCTATCATATATGATTCATGACCAGCCAATTAAAGTCGTACTTAATTCATGACGACTCTCACTAATTAAATCTAACTTCAAACTCAATCTTGCATCTTGCTTCATCAATTTTTTTTTTTTTTGTGTGGGGGCGACGGTGCCCGTCCTATTGATTGGTGTTCTTAGAATTAGGGCCACGTGAACAAATTGAGTCCAATTAATATCTGTCAATTCAAGCTGCGTGAGTGAATGAATGCACGTAACCTATTCTTGAAAGAAAAATATATGGTAGCCATTAATAAGGTCTGAATACTCTTCTTGGCTTAAACTTGGACTTAAAATACTAACTACTCCTACTATATTTGATCAGTCCAAGCTCAAAAGAAAAAGAAAAGGAAAATCAATGAGTTAAGCAGCGCAGCGGCTCTAAAAGTTTTTGCAACTTCAATTGGAATTCAAGCAGAATTGCTTCTTCCTCTTTTCTTTTCTTTTTTTTTCTTCATTCAGTTGTCAATACAAGCATCAAAGGCCAACTTTCCGAGTAAACGTGTTCGATGGTCCCCCAAGGCAAAGGTTGTTGAAATAGAAACCCCGGCCTTTGCTTACTTAGAAGCAAATTAATTAATTTGTCTCTCAGGACCAAATGATACATATGTATACATATACATATACATATACTACTAGTTAGTACACACACACCAGCAGTGAGTGGTATTTGCCTGCCAGAAAACAACGTCCGGAGTGACATCGCACTTGCAGAAGAAGGTCACGACTTAGTTATCAAGGCAATGATAGCTCAGCATGCGTGAAGAAAATTTGATAAGATTTTGACTAGCACATTATTTTATCTGTCAGATGCCAAGGGTACACGTGGCTGTCTATGAGCCACTGCTTTCTTTCCTGGGGTTTATTTTTCCCCCCTTGTGCCGTGGTCGGTTGAATTCCGGCATCTTCTCTTCACCATCGCACAACTTCATTTAAGGGTGTTCTCTCTGCAAATGTTGAAAATTGAGCGTCCTCCTTCAAAACCTTCCCCACAAGTTGTTGAAGAGACAGCTAGGGCTCTGCAGCACTGAATCCAAAGAAATTAAGCTGCCATTCTTTCTTCTCTTCATGCTTTGCAATTAGCAACACACGTAGGAGCTGCTTGCTTGACTGTCGCTGCGGTGAGTAAGATTTTTCTCTCATGCTTATTATTCCTTATCGTGCACTGCAGATTAAGATTACTTGAAGCATAGCTTCGGTAGAGGGCTTCCGTTGCCCGCGTGGGCCCTTTTCGTTTCCTGCCATAAGCCATCTTCAGCAACCACACTCAGCATATTGTGGCATCACCATAGAAATATTAATATTCGGTCTTTACCCTACTTGAATTATTGATTGGCATCCTAACAATGCAGACATATATTTTTTGCACTTTTTATGTTGAGGGTTGTTTAATTAATAGCAATGATTGCTCGTATATTTAGCTTACTTCTTTTAGGTTGTGGCGCAGAAAACTGTTTCTGAGAATTAAGTCCCTAATTTCGTGAAAGGAGAGTTGCTTCCTTCAGTCACATTCCTTGGGGAGCACTGGTCGAACTGGTTGGCTTGCATTTTCGGTATTTGACCCCAATTATCATGAGAAACAAAAGATGATTGCCAGGGAAATAGATGCGGCGGCAGATGTTACAGCAAAACAAGAAGGCAACACAGCAACAGATGAGAAGACTTCTAATTATAAGGCCTCAATATCCGGTACTTCAGCAGCAGCGGCATCATCATCATCATCATCATGGTCAAGGTTGAAAGATCCACGGATTGTGCGGGTGTCAAGGGCATTTGGAGGTAAAGACCGGCATAGCAAAGTCTGCACTGTGAGAGGGCTTAGAGACAGGCGTGTTAGACTTTCTGTTCCCACAGCTGTTCAACTTTATGATCTTCAAGACAGGTTAGGGCTTAGTCAGCCAAGTAAAGTTGTTGATTGGTTGTTGAATGCCGCCAAGCACGAGATAGATGAGCTGCCCCCGCTGCAAATGCCTCCCGGAAGCTTTAACCATAGTTTTCAACCAGTTTGGGGTACTCATCATCCTGGAGTTGGAGCTCATCAAGTAACCAAGGATCAAGGACTTAGGATTGGTGCTAGTATCAATTGGGGGGATCACGATCATCATCCTAGTGAACCATCAGGGTCGAAGACGTGGGATTCGGATGCCATTTTGAGGCCTAAATCCAAGGAATTAATCGCAAGGTCAGGGGATTCGTCCGAGGATAAAGAAACTTGGACAAGATCAAGTGAAGAGGGGAAGCAACATAGCAATAATTATGAAAGCACTAGTCATGGCGCTGCATATTTTTCATCCAACAATTTTTTCTCAAGACTTGGCCACTCTACTTCACCAAGCCTAGGGTTGCTGAATAGCACAGTGCTGCCATACAATTCTTTAATCAGATGGGATCCTTCAAATTTGTCTTTGTCACAATCTGGAAGCCCATCTGGGTTGACTCCAGTACCCCAACCGGAAGATTTCCACAACTTCAGCGTTGTGCCATTGCCATCAACGATGTCCGTGCCATCAGGCGGACCTCAGGTTCTCGTCTACCAGCCTGCTAGTAGTATAACGCAGTCTTATTTTCCTTCCCACATTGCTCCTGCTGTTACAGTGGATTACGCCCAGAAACAAATCGAGTTCCAAATGCTGAACTCGGCTACGGAAAATCCACTCACGAATTCCCTAGCACCACCTGTTAGTGACTCTACAAGCCAACATGCTGCTGGTAGACCCTTTCGCATACTAAGTGCAACCACCAATCTCCTCCCTTCACAAAATGATCGCGAAAGCAAGCAAGACCTTGACAATGACTTCAGTTCAAGGTAATTAATCTCAAACCTCTATATATATTACAAAAGTTTGTAACTGCTTCAGAAGCAAAGCAGATATATATATGGCTGCATGATTAGGAGTAAATTTGTGATCAATGTATACGTATAGTATTTTAGAGCAAAACATTTTGGGGGATCAAATAGGCCTTCGTGGGGGTTATATGTGCATTTGATGACAATCTATTGCTTCATGGAAAGTTCAATTTCAGATGTTAACAATTGTTGTCATCACTGCCATGATCTCATGATTGATTGTGTAAGCTTTCATTGTTTGAACTGCCGAGAAACCCTTCAAAGAGATTTACATTTGGACCCTATTCAATTGGTGCGACAGATATTTCATGTTTGATAAGAAGATGCAAAACTGGATTTTTATTCATATCGACCGAGGATATATGAATGCCTCAGTAGAGAGAGTGAAGGAGCATTAATTATGGTTATCTTGTTGGTCGATCGTACCCATTAGTATCTGATATGTTGTTACGTTGCAAAGTTTCTGAATGGTGTTTGTATACATTATTCATCTTGTTATTTTGCCAAGCATTTGTACAACGAATATGCGAAGCACTCAATTGGTAGATCCTCTTTTCATGGCTGATCTAATTATTTACTTCGTAGACATGTAGTTCTGATGTTCTTCAGACTTTTCAACTTTGTTTGGCGAAAAAGAGCAGCGAAACTTTCTTTCGAGATTGGTACTCGTTTTTGCACCCTCACAAGAAAGTTTGGCCAATGTGCAGAGACAAAAAGACGTATACGTGTTAAATCAAATGCTAGACTTTTCAACCATCTTCCACACTGATTTAGGGATCCTTTGTTTTTTTTTTGGGGGGGGAGGGGGGATAATCCTCCGTGTTTTGATTTAGTTAAACCCTAGTACAAAAACCAAGTGAAGAGAGGAGATAAGCATTTTGCATTTGTTTTGAGACTAATTTGTGCAAAAAACGTAAAGAATGAGCAAAGATGGGGCTGTCGCGATTAAGAACAAAAAGAAGTAGAAAAGGGTGTGTTTTGTGGAATAAGACGGGATAGAGATTGCAGTATAGTAGCTAGTGGTGTGTAGCTATCTCTGCACGAGATCCAACATGAGTATCTGCTACTGTTAGGAGGAGGACCAGCTGATTAAAAAGAGAGGCATCAAAAGAAAAGATGGGAGGGTTTGTGGTCCTCAACCAAGAACCTAGGGGAGGACAAGGGAGAAGCCGAAAGAAGAAGAGAAGAAGCCTGTGGTACAAATACAATACAAAGTTTACTTAGGGTTCGGAAGCTTTGCTCTTTTCTTTTGATCGAGAGGATCATGTTTGTTAAATAAGGGACCACATGGAAAGCTTTCGCAGGAGATCCTTCACCGGCCAATTTTGTTAGTCTACTGGTCCTATTCTTATTTCATACGCTGCCTAGCAAGCCAAATGACTTTAATGGCTTAGTCATTTTCTCTTCGAGTTTCTGTAATTTATTAGGGATAACACCCGCTGAAATATTCACACCCATGAAAGCTATCTGTGTAGCATTTCTCCTACTTCTTGACTTTCTGAAGTTCTCTGATAAGGATAAGACCCTCCGGGAATCTTGACAGCCCAAAGATAGTAGAGAACAATGGAAACACGCCTAACGTTATATACATTGGACATCTTGCAGTTAATCCTTGTTATTCTTTTTTTTTTTTTTTCCGGAGATGAACCATATGACCAAACGGTGCACTACGCACCTGTCTGAATTTTTTGAAGCAAATCCGTATTTTAATGTGGTAATTAGTGGGAGGCCAAGTCTTAAAGGCTTGATGGTGGCTACCAACCCAATGGCTGGTGATTAGTTAATCCTTGTTATTCGGACTTCCACTCTCTAGAGTTTTTTTTATTTTCATTTTCCTTGCGGCGCCCGCTTTATTTATTATTTTTTTTGCTTTTGAATCATTGGTCAAAGATGAGAGTAATAGATCTTCTTTGCGTTGCATTTTCTGCATATTTGGTGCGCATCTAGAGTTCATGATGTGAAACCTATATTACGATGTCAAATGTGTAATGACTGAATGCTTCAAAGATTAAATAATTTTGTGTCAAAAAACTACGACAAGTAAAATGAGATATCGATCAAAGCATGGTGATTTGTAATGTACGTGCTACATGGATGACAAAAGTCACAGCTTTTCCCCCGATTTGCTATTATTTGTATGTCACAAAGACACAGTTTGAGTGCAAAAGCTCATTTAACAATTTCACTAAAGAAGAAGGGGATGTTTGATCAATTCTTGAGGTGTATATAAATACTATATACCTTTTAAGGTGTTTATTGGCCCTATTTTACTTGGGTTAAAAAATTGAGAACAAAGTTTGCTATATAGGAATGAAGAAAGAATTGAGAATTCCTATATTCAGCAACTCTTTTTGCTAGCTCGTTCCTCGTTAAAACTTAAGGACTTTTCACCAAATTAAGCCACAAAAGAATACCAATATACAACTTTTCACAAGTGTACTAGAATGGTAGATTGTCTCTTGTAATTGATTTGATGAGAAGAAAAGCAAATCAATTAAGGAATATGTATTTTTTCCCCCTTTTTCTATGGTCACATGAGGGGAAAATAGACTACAACGATCAAGTCCCTTTTTAGGTATCCCTTCATTGCTACATCCTTATATATATGGCATCCTAACTAGTTAGCTTCTCAATTGGTTGGTTATATGGGTAGGAATGGAGGGATTTTTGTCGGTGTTTATATCTCTCAGTAGACAGGCTGATTAAAGCTAGACGATATTGCCCAAGCTGAAGCTAAAGCTAAAGCACAGCGTGTACTCTGGATTACACATCTTTCATTCTCGATGAAGCGAAGCTTTATGATGGTCGCAATACTTTAGATGCTTAACAATTTTCATTTCCTTGACACTAATGAGAGGAAACAACTGCATGCAAGTCTACGTCGATTATGTCTTACAATTTACATGCTATATGTACGTAAGCGTACATGCATACACATGTATGGGCAGTTTTGCTTTTCTTGAATTTTTTTTTTAAATACATCTTTTAGCAATGGAGAACAAATTAAGAGGGATTTCAATACCCCATTATGCTAACAATATTTCAACCTTTGAGGTTAAAGTATGTTAACTTTGCCCAGGCTGTGGCAATAAGCTCTTGGTCTTAGAAAAAGCTGAGCTGTGGGGTGTATAACTGTATATATTACTACTATATGTCATAAACCCTCGAATTGTGCCCTACCAATCTTCTTTGGCACTGCCTTTCTTTTTATTCATTATCAAAGCACAGACAACTTAACAGACTGCAGATCGTGCGGCTTCGCATGCCTAAGAAATTTTCACCTCCTGTATTGCATGAGAAGAGAGCCCATTTGTGCCTACTCCTGTAACCTTGGTTTTCCAATGTAATTAATGTGCCTTTATGTTAAAGTTTACAGATCAGTACTGCTAATTTTTTAAAGGGGGGAAAATGATAACCATGAGATGAGATAAGACTTTCTTGAATTTGTTTTTGAGTTGCTTCAGAAATCTAGATTCTGGAAGTGATTCTCTCAGGTTTAAGAGCCCAACGACATGGAATCCTTGCTAACAAATGGAAAAAAAAAAAAGGGGGGGGGGGGCAGACAAACAATTCAACGGTTTTTAAAAGAAAAATATAAAAAAAAGGACAGGAAGAGATAATAGTTGTGCTTGAAAATAAAAAGACAAAAATGATCTTCTTAGAGAATAAAGAATTAGGATCGTCTAGAATAGATTAATCAATCCACAAAAAAAAAAAAAAGTGATTAGAGAACAAGGGAAGTAACCACCATCCCAAAAAAAATGATTAATCAAAGGCTGGTGGCCACCATCAAGCCTTTAAGGCTTGGTGAGGCCCTTACCTCCCACTAATTGCCACATTAAAATGTGGATTTGGTTCAAAAAATCCAGACGGGTACGTAGTGCATCCGTTTTGTCCGATAGTGGTTCAGTCCCCTTCAGATTATTCCTGAATCTCCTTAGGTCCACCCCCTTCTCTAGTATAGGATAGATTAAGATATACTACAGTTACCGTCTCTCAAAAAAAAAAAAAAAACAGAGGACAAGGGAAGTAGATTTGTTCCTTGAACAAGAGATCCGATGAAACAATGTCCTTTTCACTATTTAAGGCACCTAACTAAATCCTTTCCAGACTTTGGCAATTGTGACGAGAACCTCGTCTTTTGGACCTTACTCTAACATCTCTAAGTTATCCTCGCCAGTCTTAAGATTGTACTTTCTCCCGAAAATATAAATAAATAAATTAAAAGTCTTAGCCCTCAGATTCTACTCATTTGTTGAATTACTTCTTCTTGCATCATATAATAGAAGATGGTGTCTTGATTTGCTACAGCCCAATAGACGTGTGGTAAAACTCACGGACACCGACCGAGAGACGTAAGCAACAGGATAATCAAGGCTAAGGCCCAAGCCCAACCCAACAGAACAGTTCAAAAATAGAATGGAAGGAAGGACAGCTCCCGGCGAGGATCGAACTCGCGACCTTTCGCTTACGAAGCGAACGCACTACCACTATGCAACGGAAGCACGTGTTGTTTTCGTTTTCCCTGTCATTTCTCTAGCGACATTTGCAAGAAACGTAAATTAAAAAAAATTTGTCTCTTTTTTGGGATGAAAACTGGTGAGGTAAGAATTATTTTCATTTCTTTTCCACATTTTGCTTGCAATCCAACGTGTAGAAATTGGGTTCACGCACACAAGAGGTTTAGATACATTTATTTTTAACTTTTGATATCTCCCACCTAAAACATATTTTTCATATTTAACTAATCAAAATCTACTGCAAAATTTAAGCCCTTGCTTGTTTCAATAACGGAAAAAGTAACTGACGGTAAGCATCTCAAGAAAGTAGAAACCCTAGAACAAGAACCGATAAGGTGAGATACTTAAAATCCTTTGCGCCTACTTTTGTTTTGAATCATATACTTGGAGCAGCTTAATCTTTCTCATCATCATCCATAACCAAGTCATATTGACTGATAGAGGAAGAGATTCAAAGCGGTGAAGTTAGGAGATTGATACAGGGAGAGAAGGAATAGTTTGGCAGCACTAGAAAACTACTCTATTTCATCTGAATAGTTCATGAAAAGTTAGATGACAGAGAAAATAAATAATTAACAGGATATATTAAGTTATCAAATTTCATAGAAGAGACGTCACCAATTTACTATGAGTCATCAGTGTAAACTCATCTTACGTTGGCGGTGTAGAAAAGATTTAATTTGAATTTAAAATTTAAAATTTCATTTGAAATGGCAAGAACATCATAAAATTGAACATGTACATAAATAGGAAAAATAATACTTGTACCCTTTATCACGTTAACACTTACCAAAATTTAAAAGAATTTCAATACATATATTATGAAAAAACAAAGACTATGTTGCCTTGTTTTTTCTCTTTTTGGTCTTTCACTAAAAGTTTTAACATAATTTTCTTTTAAATTTTGGTGTCACGAGTTTCAATTATCAACCACCACTTAAATTGTGACTATTATTTCATAAAAAGAATATATCTGTTTCCGTAGGATAGTATAGTAAGTGTTAGATGGAAATACTAGTAAGTGTGTTTGAATTGCTGAATTATTTCATCTAATATTTCGCTTGCATCATAAATATAATTCTCAATCCACTTTTTTATATTTTCAACTATCTTTTTATCTCATATACATTATATCATAAAAAGTACTACATTAATTATTTCAAATAACACTCTATCCAAACACACTTAATAGTACTTAATGTGTCTGAATAGGATATTATTTGGACATCTATTTTGTGATTATATATATTTTTTATAATCTGATATATGTGAGATAAAAATAATTAGAATCATGTAAACGTAACCGGAAACGTGTGTGTAATCCATATATTAAAAAAAAAAACCATGTATTAGTGCATGTCTGAATACTCTTTTCATTAAACACGCGTCACATCGTTACCGGCAGTGTCCGGCTTCGAGCAATTCCCCAATCTCACCGCCCCAATCCTCGCCGCTTCTCCAATTCTCCGTCCATAAATACAAAACCCCTTATCTAAACCCGACGTCCCTTCTCCTTATGCCGGCGCCGTTTTCTCTATCTCTCCCAAGGCTCCAACCCGGAAAAGGAAGATAACACCCCCAAAAAAAAAAAAAAAGAAAAAGGTCCAGGTGTTTCTCTTTCAATTAGCCCTTCTACCTACTTGTCAAGTAATCTATTAGTACAAGACGTAATCTTCGGGTCTGGTCTGGTCAGAGCGTTACCCGGGGTGTGCTTTTGAACTGAGCTCAAGCTCTACCTCGGTTGCCGCCAATAAAACCCTAGAAAACTGTCCATACGTATATTTCTGATCTATTTTACCTTTTACCTCCTCAAATTTTTTGAATTTCTTAACTCAACAAGTCCTGTGGAAGAATCTAGGGTTTTTCTAGGAATGGTTTCAATTTTGATTTCTCCTCCTTTGTCAGCAAAATGGATGGAATTTTGGGAAATATAGTTTGGATGAAGTGATATGAAGTGGCGGTGCCGAATATGAGCGATGGAGGTGGGGAGAATGTAAAAGAGGGGGAAAATAATTTGAATCATCTCCATAGCAAGAAGAGTAGGTCACGAGCTGACGACTTTGGCCTTTCCATTGCTAAAGTTGCTGTGGCTCAGATATGCGAGGCTGCAGGGTTCCAGGGCTTCCAGCGCACCACTCTGGACACCCTGTCTGATGTGGCTGTTCGGCACATTCTAGAGATCGGGAAGACTGGGAATATGTTTGCAAATTTAGCGGGTAGGAGTCAGTCTAATGTGTTTGATATAATTCAAGGGCTGGAAGATTTGGGTTCAATACAGGGGTTTTCGGGTGCTTCCGATGTTCATCATTGTCTTTTGGGTTCAGGGACTGTGCGGGAGATGGTGCGGTATGTTGGAGAGGCTGAGGAGATCCCATTTGCTTATTCACTTCCTGGATTTCCTGTTTTAAAAGAACGGGAGCCTGGCAGGACTTTTGAGCAGACTGGAGGGAGCCCACCTGCTGAGCATATACCACCTTGGTTACCTGTATTTCCAGACCCTGAGACCTATGTCAACCTGCATAAAATAGATGAGAAAATGGCACAGATTTGGGAGGACGAAGTCGGGGGGCCTGTTGAAAAGAGAAGAGAGTTGGATAAAACTTTTGCAAATTTGCAGCAGCGAATGGCTTGCAACGGGACTCAGCCATCCGTAGAGGTTGATTTTGGGAATGAAGCTAAGGAAAAGGGATTGGTGGAACGTAATCCATTTCTTACTCCACCTCTGCAGCATGGGGAGAAGGAGGTGTCTTTAGTTCTTCCTCCTGCTAAACTCTCGGACGAAGTCTTCCTGCAGAGTGCTAACCTTGAAGTTCCGGTTAGTCACATTTCTGCAATGGAGACATTTGCACCTGGCATTGAGGCGGTTAAGAGTGGAACATTTGATTTCGAAGATGGGAGGAAAAAGGTTCCTTTGAACGGGAGACCAAATGTGCGATTTAAGCTTGGAGGTGGCAAAAGGTGCTTGCGTGTGGCTATAAGCTCTCAGAACCAGGGAATTGATAAAAATTCCACTTGGTTTGGGAATGACGATGGGATGGATGACAAGAAAAGGCGGGTGGAACAAATTCTGAAGCCGTCATACGAATCTGCAGGAACTGACTCACTTGTAAATTAGGTGTGTTCATATTTGAACTTGTACACTTCTTCAGGGAACTGGCAATACATGCTGGTTCCAGGTTAGTTAGAATGAATGTATTAGAGTTGTCTGTATACAGGACTGTTAGAGACCGATGTTCCCACATATAACAAGTTCTTGGGGCAAGTCATTCTCGGTTGTCCTCGTGAACGTCTATCGATGATAATTCTTCGCAGTTGATATAATGTTTCTACGTTTGTTGTTCTGTGCTTTTTTGTATTTATGACCTGATAATAACAAAGCTAATTGTTACTGTTTAACTTTTGAAATTTTTGTCCTTTTATTCTGATGAAGTTATTGTTGCAAGGATTTCCATTTTCATGGGTATTTTAGGATTTAAGTGTACTTGAAGAGATCATTTCCATTTTCGTGGGTATTGCTAGAACAATGACTTGTCAAATTGCTATTGCCACCCCCAGTTTTTCAACATTTTGTTGGCATTTTTTGGTGTATGTATATGTCTCTGTGCATGTATTGGAATAGGTTCAAATAATGTACATGGGCAAAATCTTTTGCTAGAAGTCTTCCAGAACTATTAAAAATTATAGGATTTCATTAACTGATAAGGAGTTTCTGATAATCTCTTTTCCTGAAAATTTTTGTTTTTCGGCCATTTTTTCTTGAAACCAACATGATAACAGCTATAACGATTTTGCTTTCTGTCTTTACATTGTCAATGCTACAACTTGGAAATCCCTTTGTTAGGATGCTTGCTGAAACTTGATTTCTCTGGTTAGTACTTGGCTAAAACTGAGCCATGTTCATTTGAAATGTTCCCCACCCCCGCCCAACACCCCCACCCCCAAAAAGGAAAAAAAAATTGTTGTGACAGGCGAAATGGAGCTGCAAATCCTGTATTATGTGAAGGATCTTATATCGGATCCCTTGTTTTAGTACCTCTGGTGTCAGTGGCCTTGTGAAAAAATGTTAGCATATACCTGGGATGATCTGACTAGAATGCCCATATTTTCTATTTGATAGTGAGCAGGCAAATATGAGCAATCCTGACTGGTTTTTGTCATACTTTCTGGGGGAAAAAATGGACGATCTAGAAGGGAATAGGACTCAAATGAGCTTTTAACTTTTTGTATTGCCGTCCTTTCACGAACCAAATGATATTCCCAGCTATACACAAGATTCATCCACAAGTACGTATCTGGAACATGAAAAGGGGAAAACTCCATCTCATGTACGAGGATGTTTGTAGTTAGACGTAAGATAGCATCTTCTTTACAGGATGGCTGGTGTCTCATGAGCAAGACTCCTAGCTATTTGGAACTGAATTGTGAGAAGTTGCAAGCAATGGTACCCATTAATGGTGGGGAAGAAAGAGAATGTTAAGAAAAGAACACAAGATTAACTACTCATTAGTAAATGGTTTTACATTGCCTTCCAGTCCAATCACACTGCCCCAAAGCCTGAGCAGTAATTACCTCGGTTATCAGGTCCTTAAAAATGAGTCGCTCCATGTCCAACACCACTGCTGGAATCTCACTTGGGTAATCTGCCCAGTCATCACGTTGTTGCATCATATCCATATATAAGATGCAGGTGGTTTCATCAGCATTATCTAGGCTGCAGTCAGTTTTTGCTTGGATATGATCCACCTCTGAATATAGCTCCCTCAGAAGCTCCTTCCCAGTCCTGTTTCTCTTTCTTTGCATGAAGGAACTTTCTGGAGCTAATTTACGTATAAGAATTTCATTTACAATATCAAATACCAACCTTCTATGGATTTTCTGATCAAGCTTTAAAGGAGCATTGCTCCGCCTGTGTTCCTCATTTGCTGACATGGTGTTTTCCTCAGTTTGTTCCAGTACATGGAACAAATCAGGATTGATCAAATAGCCTGATGAATGGAGCTGAATATCTGTTGATACTGTACACATGTCTTCAAGGAGACCCGACGCTAGTAATATCTTGGTAATGTATCTGTGATCCGGGCTAGGTCTCTCGCTGAGAGAATCGAATTCAAATGTGCTAGCTTCATCAGGAACTGTGTTCAGCAATCTGAGCTTATGAAGTAATTGCTTTAGGTTCTCTAGTTTCTTTTGATTGAACCCATCACCAAGATAATGCCATTCTGCTTCATCAGGATCTGGAGTCCTGTAATCTGTTGTTATGGGGACAATTAGGACGAGAAGAATAGTGAATTTACAGTCCTGAGAAAAGTAACTCTAAGAGTACACTGTCGTACTTATGTGTGATTTGGTTTCTTTTGTTGTCTGATAGGCAAGGACATAATTTGCTATGCGGGTGTTACAGGAATTAAAACTGCTACCTTGAAAAACAGTTGATATCTTCTTCACAGGAGACAGTGAATCTTCTCTACAGAATGTTGCGTCCAGGACAGAGACTGGACTTGGTTGTTCAGTTGGGACTATTATGAGTTCAGCAAGTGGCATGTCTTCACCTAACCTAGCTGCACCATTCTGGACATATGAAATAAAAAATTGTCAATCTTTTTAGTGAATAATTCTTGAAAAATGCATGTATGTAGCAGAATGCCCATTAGCGCTTACCCTTTCTTTTTGGTCTACTTTCCGTCTGGTTCTGATCTCAGTAGAAGATCCTGTGCTTGTAATTTCTGTGTCAGTTTGGGAGGCTAAGCTACTGGTACTTTCAGATGGTATAGAAGCTGTATCACCTTGGTGACTGAATTCTTTGTTGCCAGTAGTACAGCTTATTCTGTCCTTACGGCGGTGCAAAGTTGATTTTGGTCTGAGTTTACTACTTGAATCTGGTTCGATCAGTTTGCCTCTTCTTTTTCCCAATTCAGGGGATGGAGTTGTCAGATGAGGTTGTGTTACAATCCCATGGTTCTTCTGTTGGAATCTTGGACTCACAGAACCAGAACTCCTCCCAAAGGCAACGTAGTTTTCTACCTTTGCCAGCTGAGGTGCTCTTGTTGTTTGCACTACTTTTGGAATCTTACTATTGATCTTCTTGTCTGTGCAAGATTTACAGTGATGTGGGTTTTGGGGGGTAGTTTTCTTTGGTGTTAGATCTTTTGCTGCCAGTTTACAAACTGAATCTTTTCTAGTGTATAGAGTTTCACGAGTCCGGAGGTTTGGGAGATGTGGCGCATCAGCAGGGACCACTGACGTACCTGAAATCCTGCCATCGCCCATAGTTCTGGCTGGTTTTGTTATCAAAATTGAAGAGTTGAACCTCTTTGGAGAACTAGTCACCTTCTTGGAAGCCAAATGGTCAATCTTGTTGCTTTGGCATTTAAATGCTGTTGAATCCAGGTCACTGCAGCAGCTGTAATCTAAGCTGTATCTGCTTGTTTCAGACCTCAAGTCAGCTTGCTCTCCTTCTTTGTTGTCTAACCTCATCCTTGTGTTTTGCATTGCTTCAAGTATCTGCTTAAGAGCTCTGAGATCCTTGCCTGATTTCCTGAACTCAAGTTCACTTATCCTTTTCTCAATCTCACCGTAAACTGAAGAGGATGTCCGTGGGGTGTCTCTGTAACTATTCCAACTACCTGGACCTGTTCTTGGAGAGTCGTTAATGGCATTGGGCTGCCTCCAGGATGCTGTTTCTAGAGGAAACCTTGGACTGGAAGTAGGTTGAATTCCCAAGCTGCCATTTTTGGATACTGGTGAAGCGGGATCCTTGTGCACCATCTGTTGGATTCGTAGTGGATTTTTCTTGCATTTGTCGGATTCTTTTGAAGATTTTGTGAAAAAATCCTTATCATGGCACGAATTATCTTTTATGGTTTCACCCTCATCATTGGTAACGGAATCTGGAAAAGCTTCCAAACCCATGAGCTTTGCAACAACACCAGATGGTCGCTTATTGCTTCCTGGTACTTGGTAGCCATCGACTATTTTGCTGGCAATTACGTTTTCCCCCTTTCGCAGTTCCCTCAAGAGGAAATTCAACCTTGGTTCAGAGGCAGAACTCAAGGAACTTTGCCTGCTGTCCAGTGACAACCTAGGTAGTTCTTTGAGCTTCGAGGCAGACTTTAATGTATTTCGTGTCTCTCTTTCATCATAGGAGAATCGAGGCGGTTCCTTTCGCTCCTGGCGCAGAGAAGCATCGCTCTCTTCCTTGCAAATACAAGGAGAATCTTGAAGCTTAGCCAGACTGCGGCTGTCAAACTCTGCAACTCTGGGTTGTACAGTTTTGGGCTGCTGGAAAGGCCTTGGTGAGTCAATATGCTTCAATGTGCGGCCTCTTCCATCTTCTCTAGCTGCAGTTTTAATTGATATTCGCCGATGTTCTCTTTGCATGGAGTCCTTTACAACATCTCGGATATCAGGGGATTGCTGGCTGAAATGCAACGAGGAACTTTGTCGTTTCACAGGTATTTCGTTTGTGCTTTCAAGAAGATTATTTTGGGTGAAAGAAGGTGGTCTGCATTGAAGTGTTTTGCTATGATCAAGCGAAGAAAATGTAGATGAACAAGAAGACGATGAAAAGGAGGTTCCAAGCGATTCAGTGGAGACTCGTGGTTGGTCTTGCACAACCTCCAATTTTGTTCCCTGCAAGTGCAACATATAGTCAGTGCCTTATCCACCGTACCTGAACTCGACCTATGCAACCGTAAGAGGATTTATGTGGAATCTTACAGTTGTCTTCTCTGTTGCATTTCTTGGCTCCCGCCGGCGGTTGGCACCTTGACATGCAGCAAACGTTTGAAATGTCAGAAACTGAAGAACAGCTTCGATTCATTTTGTTGGACTAGCGACCTCAGATTATGCTGAGTTAAGGCCGAAATGGTTATGGTGTAAGCATCAGTATATCTTAATTGACCTTGTAGACCACAATCGTAGGCTAGAAGAAATCTTCTTTTGTCACAACAAGAATAGTAAAGCTGGATGAATTACCTGTTAACTGAGAGTATTAGTTTTCTGCATCTCCTTTTTTTTTTCACGTTATACTTAGTCTGGATATTATTGTACTCGACAGTAGCAGTATCATGCTTCATGGTTGAGGAATGTGAAGCAGCATGGAGGGATTGTGATGCTTTCAATTGCTTTTAAGAGTAACGAGGACTCAAATGTGTACAAGTACGCTAAATATTTCCGTTTGTGCAGTTTCAGCATAGAGAAAGGTACCTGGAAGCAGCCTTTTGTGATGATGGGCAGCGGAGCGTCGACCAGCGAGGAAGTAGTGGCCGTCAAAGAGCTGAAAGATCCCATTCATGCATCCAATCTGCTTCTGCAGATCTCTGTTTTCATCCTTGGAACGAGGCAGAATCTTCGCAGACATCTCTGTTTCTTTCTTCAAGTCAGGCTACGGAAAATTTTGGGCTTTGCTGTGTTCATTTACTTCTTTGTCTAGCTATTTGAATCGATCCTTAACTACTATCAAATTTTAGAGGGGTTCCATGCAAAGCAGATTTGCTTCAGGCTTGAGATTCTTTCCAGTGAAAACAACATTCTAAAGAAGGAAATTCTCTTTTGTTTGTGTCAAGAGTAAAGTTATACGAGGTTCTGCGGTTTGGAATGTAATATGATGAGAGGCAGAGCAGCAGCAGCAGAAGAAACAGAGAAGGGTTAAAGTGCAGGGGGTAACAGACATAAGAGTTACAGTGCTTCAAATCATTAGAGCAATGACTGGAGAGGCTGTACGACTCGAATCTGGGTTCTGAAGCTAACAAATAGTGCAGACAATGTACGCTGTGATTCCACTTCCGCCAGGAATGATATATAACAAAGAAGAAAAACACAATGGACCCAAAAGTTAATCGGTATCCCTCCTGTTCCCCACCTGGCACCTGCCAATTTTGTGCTTCAAGAAAATGGATACCAGAGCGAGTAAACTGTGAGGAAAAAAGGAAGGATGCAGACCCAAGAAATGTTCTTTTGGTTATTCTCACAACTCACAGCAGCAAAAGGAAATGAGAGTTCTGTCTATCTTTTGGCTTTATCAGGGAAAAGAGTAAACACAGACGCAAGCGCTTGAATCTTGATGATGGATGCCAGAGTTTTAGGGATCTGTGGTTTGCGAAATATATATAAAGGCTGCCCCTTGCAATTAACTAGTCATTGTGAAACCGGGAAAAGAGCAAAAGAGGAATAGAATATATGTTATTCATGGTAGGAAGAGAATCAATGATGAAACAGGCAGTCGAAAATTTTGCTCATTTTCTTGAGGGGTAGAATGTGTGGGACAGATCCAGTGTGAATGTTTGGGGTCATATCTGTAGTGGGGTCATTTTCTTTGGCTTCCATGTGGACAAGATAATGTGTTAGGACCTTTTATTGCAGGGTTCATGTGGAGTTTGTCAGATTGTGTAAAGAAAGAAAAGTGGTTTCAAATTCTTGCAGAGTCTCAGAGCAGCTTCACTCACTCTTGTCCAAACGGACTCCCAAGTCTTTTGCCTGGCATCAGTAGGAGGAGATCTTCGAGCCTCGACCAATTCCCGACTGTGCTCCTTCCCATCCCATCCTTTCTAAGTCAGTTTTCTCGAGTAGTTTCCAGAACTGGCCTACTCCATTGTCCATGATACCAGTAGTTTCTTTTAGTAGGTAAAAATGATGTGAAAAACTCGAATCAGCTTCTCGAGTTGGACTAGTTTTAGGATTGTTTTGCCAGTAATATGGCAGAACCAGTTTTACTTTGCATTTAAACGAAAACAGTTAAAATGGAAAAGAAAAAGGCACTACTGCTACCTTGACTCTTCATCCCTACAAAACCCAAGACATACTTCACAGTCAAGTAGTATCTGAGAACTACCACCCTAACTCTTTTTTTCTTGCCATTTGAGAGGGAAAATGTTCCCCCCATTTTTCCGACCACTGTCATGGGCTTTTCTCAGGGAAAGAGAAAAAGATTATACTTCCATTTATAGGAATTTTTGTCTGTCAATTTATGTTCCAAAAGTATTTTGCGTCTTTAACCTAACAAATATCTCAACCGTTGTGAACTACCAACATTATTAATTAACCCGCAAAGAGGAGCTGCTCCATTACAATTTGAGTAACAGACCGCAAAATAAACCACTTCTGTCCACCTTTCCTTTTTGGAAGACTATCTATTTTAGCTTTCTTAAAGAACAAAAAAAAAAAAAAAATGCTTCTTAAAGCCTAGAATTTAGGTGAGATCAAAATAAAAATAATAATGGCCAAATTAAATTAGAGAGCTGGATTTTGACAGTAGTATATGTATATCCTCCGAACCTGAGCTCTGAGCCCCGAAGGAGGAAGGATGTGGTCCATGTCCAACAGCACCTAGCACACTTACTTGAGACTTGACAGTACGGAAATGTGTGGGTGCATGTTAGAGTTTTCCGTAACTTTGAAATTGACTTGCCTTTCCAGGGTTAGGTGATCTCCCGACATTGCTATTTTCCATGTTGTCCGAAGACGTTTCATTGATTTTTCTACTTCCTGAAATTTTACTTAATCTTCGTACAAAGCCGAGTATGGTTGCGATGATCCAAAAAATAACTCAATACTCAGCGGAAATGTGTTTAAGGTCCTACTAATTTCCAAACCCTGGAACTCCTCAAAAAACAAAAAAAAAGAAACTAATTTTTCTTGGGCTAGTATAATTTGAAGATGCTGTTCTGATGATTTGTTCGAACTAGTAATTGTCAAAATTAAAAGGAACAAAAAAAAAAAAAAAAGCAAAAGAGAGAGAGATCTCTGTGAAGCTCGTCTGAGTTGTTGACAATTCAATTTCGACTGCGGCGGCGATGGGTCTGTTGTCCAACGAAATTTAACGCCAACTGTACGCAAGCCTGTCTTTGCAAGATCAAAACAGGTCACAGCTTTCATCCCTCGGACGGTACTTTATGGATGGAAATAATTAAAAGATGGCTTCGATTCATTTTCAGCAATCAATTTAATATCGCCTCTTGACAGTAAAATCATTGGAAATGATGAAATGCATTCATTGGGTCTGATGAGTTTTTTTTTTTTTTGTAAATACAATTTTGGTTAGGTTCTGTTCCGCTGACCGTGACAAGTTAGAACATATCATATGTTTTCGGAATCATAATAGATCGTTTACAGGATTTTCTTACAGATTATTCACAACGTGACTCTCAATAGTGGGATTCGAATACACGACCTTTTGTTAGAAAGTGATTCGTCTTTATCAATTGAACCAGCTTGTGTTCACGTTGAATCCGTTGATGATGATCCAACTTAATTCAATTCTTCCACGAATTATGAGCCTCGAAATACTTACGATTTCCCTTTTTTTTTTTTTGTGTAAATGTGGTTATGTAGTGAAACTAGCTACAAGAGTTCAGATGAATGGACCCAAAATCTAACCACTCCAGCGACAAGATTGTCATGGCTAAATGATCCATCATTTTTCATGTACTAGTATTTAAAGACTTCTGCTGTCAAGGTCATTGGACGGATGATGACTAAACCGCATCATCTAGCCCAGGCTGTAATAGTGCAATTAAGCATGATATCTGTCGAAGGAAATCTCACAACTTCCTTAGAGATTTCGCTTTTAAGGAAACTACTGGCGTTTTAATTGGTTCACTCTTTTTTGACGCCAATAACAGACACAGATATGACTTTTCCGGCCGCCACATTAAACACATTGTCAAGAATTGCCTGCCTCTCGCCGGCCACTACTTAAAGCTGCCTGCCCTGTTTGTCGCCATTTTCCTGCATGCCTTCGTCCCAGCAACTCCCACTATTTAGTACAGTACACTACCATTGTCATCACCATTTCCTGTATGCGCATAAGTTTTTTTTTTTTTTGTTGGGGGGAGGGGAGGGGGAGTGTGGGGCGTAGATCATATAGCATGAGTTCTTGGAGCAGTTAAAGAAGAATAAAAATTTTTCCGACTTTGACCTCAAAATAAAAGTAGGAAAAAAAAAAAAAAGCTCCAAAAGTCTGATTTCAATTATGAGTACAAATTTGATGGCATGGCACTGAAGTATGGAGAAGTCCAGAAAATATACTTTATAATTTTGAGTCGCGAAGAAAATCTGGAGCTTGGGCAAAAACATACAATGCATTGTATTGAATCGGAGCTTCAATTATTGGTCGAACGTATGATGGCGTTTGAATGGAATAATCAATAATCAGTACTACTACATGATATCTATTAAATAGTACTACTAGCTGTTATCTAGTCCAAACACGGAGGAGAAAGAAACATTTTGAATGCATGAACTGATTCCGGCGGGATGCAAATCGGAATGATCCAAGGGAATTTTTGACAGATTAACTGCAAATGGAACATGGGGTGCGCTGCTGCATGTTCCGCTGCTTGGGTGGGATGATGATTTTATGGTTTTATCAGCTCAGCGCCTCACTACACCATCCATTCATTACAAGTTGAATTTCTGTCGCCACGCCCATTGATGTCCTTGAGAATCATTAAACAAGTCTTGTTGATTTAATTAGCTTAATTCATTGAAAACCAAACCTTATCGCCTTAATTTGCAATTACCATTGCATTGATTGACAAATAATACTATATATTTCTCTTTGATTCGAGTTACTAATTAGTGCAAAACTTCTCTATCTTCCTCCTCCTCCTTTGCCCCTCTTTTTTCTCGCGAGTTCTGTCGATAATAATAATATACTCCTAGCTAATTTTCATGTATGTGCAAAGAAAATTAGTTCATTAGAAATTAAGTGAGAGTGCTTGGCTCTAAATACTCGAGAATGTTTCGTGTAGTATTTATTAGGAGGCCAACACTATTTAAAAACTCATTTATTATTTGGGTTCGGATGTTCTTTTTTTTTGGTACTACTTACCATAATATTATCGCGATATTACAATTCAACATTATAATTCAATCAATTATCAAATAGATACGCCTTAATCAATTCAACAACTTAATTAATACTTTCAGTACTTAATCTCAAAATTTCAGATTTCAATCTTTTCAAATGTACCCTAATTGAAGATGATTAAACTAATAACAATAATAAGAATAAGAATAGATTGACAGCGATGCTTGAGAGATATGAAGAAGAAAGCTCGGTGGGAGAGGAGGTTGGAACTTGGAAGGAAGCTGCAAGATCACGTGGATAAAGTAAAGAGAGTGCATGAGGGTTGCCTGAATTCCATGAGGCCCGAGAGTGCCCAACTAACCAATCTTAATCATCCACCCCCAATTCTATGTTCCAAGAAGCTCTCTCCAGCCTCTGCCCCATCGGTCCACCATAATTGCCACATGATGTTCCCTCCACTCTTTCCCCACCAAATCCAACATGGGCTGCCTCCTCCTTCCCAACTTCTCCTCCTGCCCTTCCCCCCCCAAGTCAATTCAGTAAACACACGATGCTACTAATTGACAGCAGCGATAAATATTTAGTCAAAATTATCTCCAGAGTGATGGCTAAAGAAAGTGATTGAAAAGCAGGGTCTGGTCAGATTCTTGCTTCGTCATACAAGAAATAATTAAGCTATTCAATCTCTGACTCCTCTCTTCTGCCATCATGTCAAAGAAAATGCTTCACAACAACAATAATGGAGCCAGTACATAGCGTGACGATGGTGTTCCTTGAAGCTTTAGCTAAACTGCTGCATAAGTCGGGGTGATTCCGTCTTTGATTCTTATGACTTTCAATCACATGACAATGAAGGAAGAGCATGAAAGGTTCGTAGATCTAAAGCTTGCAGTCGAGCTTTAGTAACCTACTATTGGGAATTGCTTAATTTATGTCGGTGAAGAAGCTTAATAATTAAGTATGGTACCCCTAGTCCGGATTTGCTGTTATTGAGCAAAAAAGCAGGCATATGATAAGTGAGTCGAGTCTAATTTGTACGCAACAAGTACAGAATCAAAATTAAGCAGCATCCTTAATGGTACAGATGAGTCTCAGGCACGCACAAACAACTTTTTGTCAACTCCACTAGTAGTAGTAGCAATGTTTTTAAAACCGGACCGTTAATTGAACCGGTGAAGTGAAAGGGTCGAGATTCAACCGGTCGGATCGGTTCAACCCCGGTTCAATAAATTTTTTTAAAAATAATTTATATAAATATATATATGCACAAAATAAGACATGTAATGGACTAATTTAATACTTTATATGATGAAAAGTTTACTATTTTTTAATAACTTGGATTTTTAAAAATAAAAATTTTAAATTATAAGTTAAAACAAATAAATTTCATTTCAATTTCAATTATATCTAAATCCAACCCAAAAATATCACAATATTTTGAAATTATGCAAAATTCACGTCTATGAGAATTTAGACATTGTGAACCTAAATTTTAATTTACGCTTTGGGATTTAGAAATTGCAATTTAAAAAAGAAAATTTGGAGTTTGAAGGAAGTCAAGAGAATCGAAAATAGAAATGTAAACTTAATAAGAAACAAAAAATGAGATAAAAGTGAGTGGTTGTGACATTAAATAATTTGGGTTAAAGAAAAATAATTCTTTTTTAACTTTTTTCAATTTAATGGACAAAAACAAAATTAAAAGATGGAAGAAAACATTAATAAATTAAAAATAAAGAGGTTTGATTAAAAAGGAAGTGACAAAAGAAAAGAGGATAGCGAGAGAGAGAGAGTTAAAAATTAAAAAGAAAGAGCCATGAGAGGATGAGATTTTGTAAGAAAAATGAAAAAAAGAAATATGAGTATTTGAAATATGAAGAAAAAATTTTTAAAAAAAATCAAGATGCGAACTGGAGAAGCCGAGAGTGAGAAACGGAGGAAGTGAAATTGAAATGAAATGTGCCGTCTGCACTTTCTTAATGCTAGGGTTTTTTTATTTAATCTAATTTTATTTTTTAGTTAAGTATAATTCTACACAACAATACCTCGTCCTTGGGCTATGGTGTAGTGGCAACGTACCTTATTGTTGGCTCAGAGACCCGAGTTCAAATCTGGCAGTCTCCATTCTTGCTATTATTTTGAATTTGAGGTTATATTGTTTGAAAATTTGAGAACTGCCTGTTTGCGGTTCATACGGGTTTTAGCGGTTCGTCCGGTTCACGCAGTTCGTAGCGGGTTTCCATTACCATCCGGGTTTGACATTGGACCGGACCGGTAGCATGGCCGGTTCGCAGTCGGACCGGTCGAACCGGCCGGTCCGGTCCGGTCCTGAAAACATTGAGTAGTAGTACTACACTACTATTTTCGTTGAAAAGTGCCACTAGACCATGATCACCTTTTGCTTCTTCTCTCTCATGAGTGACATTTCCAAAAATAACCAAAAAAAAAATTAATGCAGAAGATAGAGAAAGATTAATTTAAAATGAGCTTTTAGCTAAGCTAAAATCTTATTTGACATGTGATGTGGAATACTTTTTTTTTTTTTTTTTAATATAGGGAGTATCTCAACTTTGCTAGATTAATATCTCTGTGTCTGTGCACCTCGCCCCCCAAGAATACACAAGCGATAGAGAAATAACTCGAGCACACGATTTGAAACCTAATTAGACTATCCCAAAACCATCCGAGCAACCCAAGGGATATGTGACGTGGAATACTAGTATGGTATAAAATAAAAAATGGAGTGGGCAATTGGAAGGAAGTCCATTACAAATTCAGACAATCAATCAAGTTGCCAGATCATCGGAATCAGAAGTCACCCAGTGGGCACGTGCCAAGTCGGTTGGCGGGCGCACGGCCCCTCGTCATCATCAATTCCTAGGCGATTTCATATGAATCGCATAATCAATGGGCTTCTCCGGGATCTCAACTTTCATTAATTATTGTCATTAGCCAGCAGTAACGCCTTCTTGTACTCTGGATGATTATCAGCACCCAATTCTAGTTCACAACAGAATGAGCAGGCAACTGCTCATCCAATAAAATAAATATAGGGTCTTGATTATTATTTTTTTTCTTTTGATATAATAAATATAGGGTCTTGATTCTTGAATTACTTATAATACGGTCTGGTCTAACTCTAACCTTAGTTTAATACAAGTATTCTAGTACTACTCCTATTACTTACGCCTGCTCACACGTGTAGCCCATTGGCTACGAACACATCCCAAAGCTGTTGCAAGATCTCTCAGATTCTCAACCCAATGCGCGGCTTCTGGCATATGAGTCGAATGGGTATATACTGCCCTTGATTGATGGACAGTTACTTGCATGGTTCTTTCTCTCTTTCTCTCTGATTAGTGACAGCAGCATGTGAAATCTGAGAATGCAGACAGAGAGAGATGGAGCGTCCAATGGATTTGGAGGGATATGAGGTGTCTGTAAGGTTGGCGTCAGTACCTACTACTAGGGAGTCCTTTGCCCAACACCAACGCACACCAAGATAGAGAAAGAAAATGATTACGAACAGACACAATGATGATATGGGAATGACTAAGTCATGGCCCAGTACACACATACAACCCTGCTCTCTGTGCATTTGTGTCCTCAAATATTTATTTTTGGGCTGGTCGACTTCTTTCTGTGTCCCCCTCTGAATTACTATTTGGTAATCAGCTGATATTTGCAGTAATTGTTGAGAATGCAAAATCTTGAAATTGGGAATAGAAATGTAGATCGAGATCGAGCCACCACGAAGAAATCGAATCATACCAATTGGCCAGAAAGGCCAAATTAGCCAAAGTGGCCTCGTTGTTGTTCATTCAATTTGGCCGTGGTCTTATCTCTCTAGCTGAAACTGACTGATTATCATCAGCCTATCCAAGATATGTTCTGGAATAGGGTTGTTCACCAATTGAGCCGCTAGCGATCAAATGATCGAGCCCGAGCTAATTAAGTCGAACACGAGTTCAAAAATATTAAGCTCGTTGCTTCGCGAGCTCGATTTTATATATTTTTTTTTATTTTTTATTTTAATAGTAAAATTACATATATATATCTATAATATTTTATTATTTGTTAAAAAATTATTATTTTATTCATTTTTAAAAATAAAATAATTATTTTTTATTTTTAAAAATAAAATAATTATTATTTTTTTATTTTTTAAGCTCGAGCTCGACTCGAATTTGAGTCGAGCTCGAGTTCGAGCTTCATAAGATTAATTGGAGGTTCGATTCGATTAGGCCAAAACTCGACTCGGCTCGTTTGCACCCCTATTCTGGAGACATGTCTCCTATATTTATTGTCATCCCTGCCAATATAATTGCATTGCGTATTTATGATTCTCAATTATATTAATTGGACTACTTTTATCCGTTCGACAACTTCGCCTAACATTACAAATCAAGCACCTCGAGTCGAGCTCGAGTTCGAGCTTCATAAGATTAATTGGAGGTTCGATTCGATTAGGCCAAAACTCGACTCGACTCGGCTCATTTGCACCCCTATTCTGGAGACATGTCTCCTATATTTATTGTCATCCCTGCCAATATAATTGCATTGCGTCTTTATGATTCTCAATTATATTAATTGGATTACTTTTATCCGTTCGACAACTTCGCCTAACATTACAAATCAAGCACCGCTCATAATTGAATTCCGACTAAAGGAAAAAAAAAGGTCCTAATAATTGAGTATCGAAGAGTCCACACACAAGTGCAACCATGCCATGCCTGTTGATTTTTTAGCAAACGTATTAGTAGAGCATTTGAACACTCCTTGTACTTATATAGGCTTTCATTCCTAGTCTTTATGGTAGGAGTAATTGTTATTCTTCTGGGGCCGCTCTACTATTGCCGCTACTGTGTACGGAGGAGGAAATAATGGATTCAAGAGAATACTTGATTGTATAGAAGCGACGAATCAATGTCTCTATGGATATGTGATTTCAATCTTGGCCTGGAATTCTGCCATACCATCACGGGCATCCCAACAGCGCCTAGTTACATGAAACCATAAAACAAATGGCAAAAAAAAAAAAAGTTGCTTCCATTATATTTTGATTAATGAAACATCAAGGCACAAAATTGTAGAAGTGTGGCACCAAATGGACATACTAGACATGGAAAGATACTTGGAATTAAAATGCTTTCACAATACCCAAGTCAGATCGTGCACACACTTGCTACAACAGAAAGCAAATTTCAATGGCTAACAACAGTGGTGCATGAAGGTCAAGACTGGACACTTCTACTAGGACATCCAGCATTAAGAGCAAAATCTTCAACCATCACCAAAATATCAAAATTATGAAGCTGTATGGCAATATCCAAAAATTTCAATACAACAATAGAAGTTACAACACCAATGGCTAAATACCAAGATCCACTACTTTCACTGCTACGCCTAATTCTTGGGTATGACCACCCACAAGCAAAAACGTTCAGGTGGCGAGCTGGTAAAAATTTTTGTTGACTATTGAGCTCAATTAAACTCTATTGTGTGTTATTGACAAAAAAAAAATCATCACCTTATGCAAGTTTATACCATGGTTTCTCCCCTTAAAACAGAAATCAAATTAATTGCCAAAACTCACTTGAGCAACACCAAAGGGCAGCTTCATACGTAAGAAAATGACAAAGGATCAGTATCTCTGATAGATTGCCCAGACAGCCTGTGGAGCACTCTGGAGTAGAAGCCCCATAAGGAGCTAGTTTCATCAATAGCTTTTTGACCAAATGGATGCTGCTCAATGTGCTTCGGTATATGTTCAGTTAGTGCCAAGCCTTCCAAATAAACTCGAAGATCACCTCCAGGTCCTGCATTGTGTTGCATATTTCTCTAGTAAATTTGATAAGAATAAATAATACAGGGGAGAAAAACCACAAAAAAGGCTATACCCAGAGATGATTCAACAAACATAGGGAAGAAAAACACAGAAACTTGGTGAAAGGTACATACCTAGAGAATTATCACTTGTGTCTCTGTAGCAGTAAGAATGAGGAAATATCCCAGTATGAATCTACCCAACATGGTTATAAAAATTTAGTGCAAAACAAAGAAACTACAAAACTTGCAATAACATCAAAATGGCATCAATGTCTCACAGGATTGAGCAAGGCCTTGTATGGAGAATCATCCACCAGTAAAGTATTTGATTCATCATAATCTCCTTTCTCCCAAGGAAGATCAGGGTAATCTTTTTCCCATAGCTTTCTCAACTCTTTGCAAACCAATGGCTTATGCCTATTTTCTAGTGTTCTGAACCCTGTATCAGTGCACTGGTACATATCCTGCAATCACATTAAATCCCAGTTTATGAGGTTCAAAAAGAAACCGCAATCAAGGGTTCAACAGCAGCATGACAACAGAATCAGCTTGTTGAAAGCTGTGAAATCAGTATACTGGTACGAAATGCAATACTTTCTCTTACAGGTAAACGCGAATGCATGTATTTTCATAGAAGTGTAGGCTAAGTTTCAATTTTTTCAATTCCAATGAGATCAGTGTTACACTGAGATAAACTGAGTAAATATCCACGAAAAGCTTCTCTTTAAACTCTATCAGCAATATCTAGGAATCATCACAAGACTGCACAAATTAGAAGTAAATAAAAGATTAAAGTAAAACTAAATGAGATCACGAAAGAGGGCAACCTGTTATCATGACCGACTTTTATCATATGTACCCTTGTATAGCAGCTAGATAATGACTGACACAGTTGCTAACAAGCAGAACTACAAGTAAAAATGAGGAAAGCTTAAGCAAGGCATAAAAGCAGCTTCTTGGGCCCAACTACAGACAGAAAAAAGAGGCAAGGCTATCACTTCTTATTTATTTTTTTGGATTCTTGTTATTTCCTTCTTGTTTCTTTAACTCATTCTTTCTAGGTTGTTACACAAACTGTTTGTTTATATAACTTTCACTCTCCTCTACAGATTTTTTTTCTTAAAATTGACAAGCCGTGCGCGGGCTGAAATTAAAACTTTGGCCTCAAGGATCAAAACACCTCCCTTTACCATAAACACATCACATTTCTTTAAAGTCAGACATTTTTTGGGGTGAAACGAAACAGCTGGATTTAAAAAGGGCAAGGGCTCTTACCCAACAAAATAGCAACTTATGCTTCAGATCTCCCAACAAGTAGTCAACCACTCTATCAATGATCCTCCTGCATATTATCCAAAAGTTAGTGCTCAGAAAATAACCGGAAAAAGATGCATGTGGGAAGGGGGAGAACACTTACTTAGACCTTGAGGACCAAATTCCAACATCAAATCTCTCACAGCAAAACTTCAGAAAATCATAATAAAAAGGTCTCTTAAAAACTGCAGTAGCAAAAGAGAGAGCTCGTCAGATTTCAACCAATCTTCTGCTCCTCTATTTGGCTAAGGGATGCTTTTTCTGGGCAGCAAAAATAATTTGTAATTCTCACTTGCTCGTCCTGAGATGTGTGTGTCTGCTTTACAGTCCAGTGGCGGAGGCATGACTATATCTGCAAGTAGCCCATTTATATCAAGAATGAGGAGTTTTCTTCTTGAACATACTGGTGATCTTGCTGCCATGTGGCGTGGAACAACCAGTACATTGAGTCCTCCATTGGCAACATTGGAGAGATATTCTGCATTGTTCGCACACTGTAAGGGAGGTATTACTGATTCTTTTGTCATAGAAATCCCAGGCTCTTGATCTGTAGTCATTATTCGGTTTATTGTACCATTGGTTGGTTGATTACATGCATCAGCCAAACTCAGATTTGATAAGATATCTGCATGATCCATGCCTTGGGGTCCATAAACACCATCAACCTTTTTTGTTGCCTTCTGTTTCTTCTTTTTCTTTCTCGTGCACACAGACTTCTCCAAAGGATCTGTGGTCGGCACACTATCTGGCTTTTGGGGTTCCTGAGTCAGTTTGGGAGTTGAATCCACATCCAAATTGGCATCTGGCTTACTACCCTCAGCTTTTGTGCTAATGTGTCCATCCACATTCTGATCCACTTGACCCGCATTTTGTACTACTTCAATATCAGTAGCCTGTCCCTTCCCCCGTTTTCTCCTCCTCCTCCTCCTCTTCTTTTTTGACTCTAGGTTGACTTCAGCAAGAGTTACACCTGAGCTTGTGTCCATCGAGGCTGGCATGATCGTTGTGTCCACACAATACAACACCTTTAAGATTGTTTGTAGCCTCTGATTCCCAAACAAGAGGCCGACTACCAATTTATCTGGTCGTGTGATATGGTATGTTTACACATCACATCCACTTCCTGTTTTGCGCTGAAAAAGCACAATAATTTGAATTCAAAATCAATCTAAAATGAAAGATATGTGATGATTATGTATTCCAACAAGCTAAAGTACTCTCAAGGATGAGACAAGGAACGATAATCAGAAGCATAAAGAAATAGAAACCAACTCTATAACCATACTAGACAATATTGAATGAGAAAGACCTCAATATCAGTATTAAGACCTAGGCAGGAACTGAATTTTTGCATGAATCTTTCCCAAAAAATTCCAGTTAGATCTGGTGACATGATGTCCTTAATATTAACGTCGAAGACGACGCTATCGATATCAAATACACTATTGAATTGACATATTTTGGGCTAAATATAGACTAGTCAAGGTTGACAGCGTCTAAATTCACTGACGCATGGAACACAACAATTAGTAGCAGTAACGAAGAACTTGATTTCACGTACTGAATAAGAATTTCATCACAGGACATATTCTCGTGATGCAATAAACCAGGATTACGTAGTCAACAACAAAATTACCAACACCCAGCTTTAACGATTCTTTTCCAATTGTAAATCAGGCAAATTTTATATAACGGTTGCAAATTACAGATATAACAGGGGATTCTATAATCTACGCGCGCGCGCGCGCATGTCAATATATATACACGTTCGTATGCATACTTCATTATAGACGTAAACTTTGCACGTTGTAGCAGGTTTTGAGAAACGACCAAGATGAAGCTCGGTTATTTTATCCGACTTCAGCCTGGAAAGATTGTGTTAGGAAATTACAGCAAATCCAAAGTCTTTAGCATCTGCTATTACGATTTACGAGTATACAACATAAGCCGCTGGAGTAAATAGGAAGAAAGAGAAAGAAGAAGAGATCGATATTGGTTTGAAACGGACCTGTGGGCTGGGTGCCCGGAAAAGTTGGGCGTCGGCGGCTTGGACTGTAGGGATTCAGTTATTCAACAAGAAGATGGAGAAGCGCGTCGCAGGTTAGTACAACGTGTTTCGTACTCAAAAAAATTTTAGGTTCCCTGAGTTGAGTGGGGTGGTTTTGAAGGACAAAAAGGAAAAGAAGTTGGACTTAGATTAGAAGAGATCATGAGAATGAACCGGGGAGGCAGTTAAGTATATTCCCAATAGAATATGGACTGTCAGGGCCGCTAAGGTAATATGCCTATTGTATGTAGTACACAACACAAACAAACAAGTTTTACTTTTATCAGAAAACAAACCAAACCAAAAAAAAAAAGATAGATAGAAACATTTTCATGCTTTTTTCATTGTTTCTATTTTACTCTTTTATACTGTACTTCTAGTATATTTTAGTGTTTGGATTGCATTTTTCAGGATTTTTTTGTAAAAAAATTACTGTAGCGATTTGATGTATGTGAGAAAAAAAGATAATAGGAAAATGTGATCACGGAAAATGACGCAATTTTTCCGCGAAAAATGGCTTCATAACAACAATTTATTTTTTGCATTATCTATTCTTTCTTTTTTAAAAAAAAAAATTCTAGTGGTTGTACAAACTAAAAGAGAATTGATTGCACCGATTTATAACTGCACTGCAAGAAAGCATTTGCATTCATTTGCGGTGACAATAGATGAATCTGAGTTATTGGCTACCACAACCAATTTTGGTTTTGCTAACAACTTGTTCGAAAAATAATTTGTCAACTTCTCTAATATATATATATATATATATATATATGTTAACCTACTCCAATTTCAACCTAGTAAAAACTATTTGACTCAACGACTTGGGGAAAAAGACAAATTTATATGAAAAACAATCAGACACGACCATCTAAAATTTGGAAGAGAGTTGATGTAGGCCCATTTCCAAAACAAGGCCGTGTTCTAATTAGGCTCAAGCTTAAATTTGACTTAAACAAGGCCACATTAAGTTCTGGAAAAGGGTGCAGCCCATAACTTATTGAAACCGGATTCAAACAAACATTTTCAATTTGGTGGCGTAGAGATATGTCATGTTGAGAAACTGCAGAGTAATAATAAGGTGCAGCTTTGCAGAAGAAGTGCACGTGTAGTTAATCGTAAGGGTAAGCAAGAAGAGAAAAGAAAGAGAGGCTAAGCAAAGTTCCACGAGGAGTCCACTACGGGAATGAACGTGAGAGAATAATGAACGGTGGTTGATGCATCTCTCTGTCTTGCTGAGTGGTCCACTCCTGCAGAAGGCAAATCACCAAAAATGGTGGTGGTCCAGTCCATTCCTTTCCTCCGACCACCTACCTAGATCATGCAGCAGTTGATCGTTTCAAAAAATGGGGAAAAAAAAAAAAAGAGACGAGGGGTTAGGGTTGGACCTCTGTTCAAACAGAGAAAAGTGATAAAAAAAAAAAAAAAAAAAGGTCGACGTTGGTGCTCACTGATTAGCTACTACTCCCAAATAAAATCATGTTTGTTTGGGAATCGTCTGATTAATTAGTCATTAGTAATGTGCACTCTTAGCAAAATATTCACACGAAAAATCCTCCAGGTCAAGCCAACGTGAAAAATATATCCCATGTAGATTGCGAGTTTTTTTTTTTAAAAAAAAAAAAGAAATTACAGTGTGACGTTGTATGTGACAATATAGAACTAATTAAAAAAAATTGCATTAACACGAACATTAAACTCTCAATCAAAACGGAGTCCTGAAAAATATGCTACGGAGATGTCTGTATGAAGATACGTCCCGGTCACTTCGCATAACACATACATCTCCAATCACAACCGGCCGCGCCTGAGAATTCCGAAGGTGCCACGTTTTTTCCTTGAAAAAGAGAAAAAAGTTTTCCTAGGATCAAGTGCAGGAATCCAAGCACGGCCGTCGTGGATGCACATGATTGATGGCCTTTTCTTAGCAGCAGTAATTTAGTAGTACTAATTATCAAGTGATGCGAATACGTACGCATTAAAATTTTGGAAATGCCATACTATAATAGTACTAATAAAAGCCAATTGGGTGGACGCCCCGTTGCTGAGGATCTCTGTCAGCCATCCGGACGGATTGATTTAGAAAGATTTGCTGCTAAACTAACCGAAAGCGGCGGAGTTCAATTCGTGTACGGAGGTGCAACATGTGGCATGGGCTCAAAACTCAAAACTCAAAAGTAGAGTTGAAAACATATATTTAAATAGTGAAAGTAAAAATAATCATCAGTAGGTATAGGTACCTCATGCCAATTGCCAAGCCATCCTCTCGTATCATATGAGCATTTAAAAGTAGGAAACTAAAAACCACTGCTGTCCACCTTCCCTTAAGTATGCGTGTGGTATGTGGCTTAATTGGCTAGACAAGAAAAGTGTCGCCAGACTAGTCAAATTTATTGGAAGCAAAGAAACATGGCCTCCAAATTCAGGAAGCTTTTAGCACTTTTCTATACGGTGGCTGCCTCTCTATACACTCCACCGTATGGGACCATGCATGACGTGATGTGCATCCTGCGGCCGCCTTCGCTTACCTGCTCCGAGGAATATTATGCTTCCCATCTCAAAGAGGGACCCAAAAAAATGAAAACGACGGGGAGGCCGGGGTTGGCGTGGCGCGGCACATTGATTGGGTCGACTTGCTTGTTTATTGGCCATCCCAAAGTTACCACTTCTTCTGGGCTCAGAAAAAAAATAAGTTACCACTTCCTCTTTGTGGGCTACGCTAGTATGTGTTCCTCTTATGAAAAATGGCTTTGATAATTTGTTACGGTTTTGACATACATCAAGGTGGTATGTGTTCTAAACATTTTAAAAAAAGGTCGTATGTGTTCTCCTATTCAATATCCATTAAAAGTTAATGAATCATGAAAAATACGTGTCATTCACATTGAGTGCAACAAAATTTCTAAATCCTTGTATTTTACTTCCTCCGTCCCATTCTGATAGTCTTAATTTTTTTCTCACATAATTTAATTTTTAAAAAAAATTAGTTAACTTTATTCAAAAAATAAATATAATCTAATGTTTTTCTAAAATACCTTTACATTAATATTAATAGTACCACTAATCACTATACTTTAACATTAATTATAACAACAATAATGATGGTATATTGCACCGTTCAAGACATATATTAAAGCAGTTATTGATGAAAATGTTGGTTGTATTAAATAAGATAGATTATATTTATTGATAATGAAGTATATTAAATAAGGGTATTTTAAAAAAATAAAAAAATTATTATATATTTTTAATTGAAACGTGACCTATAATTTGAGATGAATGAAAAGAAAAAATAACGCTATCAAAAGTTGGACGGAGGAAGTACGTGTTTTTTCTGACTTAAGTCTCATCTCACCTTCTTGGCTTCTTACGGTGTTTGGTTTTTGTTCAAATGCTCGTGACTTCTTCAAACGTCAGCTAAGTGACTAGAAAGTCAGAAGCAGCAAAACAAGGGAGACTTTATCAATGAGTAAATTTTTTATACACAAACGGTATATACAGTATCACGGTTTGGATATATGATACACATGTAAAATTTAGATTTCAAATTCAAATTCGAATTATGTCTTGTGAGTCTTATGATGAAAGTATATACACTTTTAATGTATAAAAGATTAATCCTTTATCAATAAATAAAAGTCATTGCGCGCACGATTTCGTGCAAATTTTTTGGTTGTTTGTCAACCATAACCGTAAGTTTGTACAGAGGTAAATAGTCACGCAACTCTTGGTAGAGACGGGATCCCTCTAGTCCACATGGGCCCTCCTTCAGTGTACGCTAGCTTAAGTGTAAATCTTGATCATTGACAAAAAAAAAATTTTGTTTGTCAGTTTATATGCATTTGCATTTCGTTTGAATCCAAATTCTTAATGTGATAAAAACCACTAATAATCGCAACACAGCAGTGTGATTTTGTGGGTATTGACATAAATTTTGCTTAATCTGTTCCATTATATGTTGGGAAAATTCTATGAACCTTGCATGAAATTATTTTTTCCAAGTTGTATCTCTTAATGATGATATTGAGATTGTTACAATCTAAAGCTTAGAAAAAATACTCGCTTTATTGTCTAATAATAAATTTAACCTCATAGTATAATATCAAAAAGAATTACAGAATCTCTCGATATCATATACTTGAAGTGCACGCATGGACCACCGTGCTGGTATTGTACTTCATGTCCTGGGCCTGTGTTTGTTTGATCCCATTTCCCAACTCCTACCTCATACTTGATGCTTCATCTTATGGGACCCCACAACTTTTGGAACAAAAAAATTAACAAAAGTTAAATTGAACAATTTAAGGAAAAAGATTAAGTACACTATAGACGTACTTGTACTTGTACAGTTGGTACTGAACGAGGACCAACAGGAAAATCATCCATACAAGTCATTTTTCTAATCATCCATACAAGTCATTTTTCTTTCCCTTCCGACATTTATAGCTAGTTTGGAAGGGTGGAAATGAAAAGAAAAGAAAGGTTTTGAAAGGATAAGAGAGTTTTTCCATTGTTTGGGAGTAAAAATAAGAAGGAAAAGAAAAGAAAAGGAAAGATTTCACCTGCCTCCGTCTTTTGGAAAACTTTCCGCCCAATTTTGGGCGGAAAAAGAAGGAACGGACGGAAGTTTAAGTCAATTTTTCAATATGACAAAATTACCCTTAAAATCCTGATACAAAACATTTTAATACCCGATGAATCCGTCCACTTCAAAATTATCCATTTTGTTGTGTGGTTGTAGTAATTGTTAACTTGTATCAATTGGACCTACGTGATCTTAAAGTTCTTGACACAAGTAATATACATCTTTTATTCTATAGTTTTTATTAGATTGCAGTAAATGACCAAATCTACATTAATTTGTTTAATTCATATTTGTTTATAGAAATTGTATATTTGTAAAATAATTTGTTTGAGTATCTTTTCCTTTCCTTTGCATTCAACTCCCAAACAAAATAAAATTACTCACTTTCTTTTCTTTCTTAAAACTCCCAAACAACTTAGATAGAAACTTTGATCCTTTCTTTTCTTTTCTAACTTATCATTTCTATTCTTTTCTATTCTATTATAAACTCCCAAACTAGCTATTAAAGAATCTTGCATGATTCCACCCCCGCGTTCCTTAAATGCCCCACACGACGGAATCGTCCACAAATAAAATCCAATTTGGAACCTCGCCCAAATATTCAACTTTTACTGTTCAGAGAATGTGCAAATATTAATATATCTGAAAATTTGAAATAGTTAATCAGTAGATCTGACGATTGAAAATATACCTGAATAAAGTTTGAGAACACGTGACATTAATTAGTACTCTTAAAGTCACAAACTGATTTTAAAATGCATGATGTCGACAAGCATAACCGCCTTTGCCCTGGACAAAAATTATGCCGGACATTAATTACGACGCTGCGTTTCTTTAATTCTTTATCTCTATGCCGGTTGACCTGCAAGTCTCACACAAGTAATTCAAAAGAGAAATAATCTCCTTCCTCCCGCCAACCACAAACCACCAGAATTATGACATAAGTTTGTTTGGATTGAGGATTATTTACCAAAATTTATTTGCTTACATCATCATTACAATTTTCAACACACCTTTTTATATTCCCAATTACCTTTTTTTCTCACATACATCACATCATAAAAAGTGCTACAGTAAAAATATCTCAAATAATTTACAATCCAAACAGAGATTATTATCGGACTATCCTCCTGCTGGCTGCTACAACAAAAGTACATTAGAAAAGCGCACCAATTATGTTATCTTAACCAACAACAACATTCCATTGCATTTGCATTCAAGTTTCACCAACTTATTTTCAATTTTCCGAAGATCGTACGGAACAGGAATACCATATTGTTAATTCAATATATATATACATGTAAATATTATCTGCACTCTTATTATTTATTTTATCATATAATCTAATAAATAAAAATTATATCATTAAAATGATAATATGAGTGTGATTAACGAAAATGAGATTGCAAATAATATTTTTCAAAATATATAAATTAATTGTAAAAGTAAGTAAACTGAATTGATGGTGCAGTACTATTAACTATGGTTATACTTGTATCTAATGCCATTTTAGATATTGCCGAAAGTTTCCGTTACCAAACCAAATCACTCCACCCCCTCACTCCCAACTCTTCGGACGTGGTCAGTATCAGTTCCTTCTACTTCAACGTCAAATTATCCTTTTGACCAACTCCTCCCTCCCTAGTCCCTTTCTTTTCCAAAACTTTTTTATTCCAATGGTATGTTTGTAAGATGTAAAATATTTTATGTTGAAATTATTTTCTAGGAAAAGATTTGCATTTACATAATTTTCAGGTGTTTGGTTGCAATTTGAAGCTTTGCTTCTATCATTAAAATGTCAATGACCAATCGCTGCCACCACCGTTGTTCTCTGCCACCGTCGTTGGAGAAGGAAAAATCAAGTTGTTAAAAAGGAGAAAATTCCATTTACATCGAAAGTTTTTCGGTAATGGAAACATTGATGAGTTTGTCACGAGTGAAGATTCAGCAAATTATCTGACACGCTTTTGGGGTCTTTCTCATCCTTTGGATTGAATGTTCTTCTATCAACAAATGACAAGAGTTTCAACTTTTATCAACGGATGCGTTGTTTTGGAAAACAACTTCAAATCCTCATTTATTGATTCTGTTTTACATCGAAATGAGGAAAATAATTTCTCGCGTAAAATATTTTCACCAGTTCTAAGGCAACCAAACACCGGAAATTGTGAAAAAACATTTTCCGGAAAATATTTCCGGTCCAAACAAACACACCCTAAGCCTGGAATCTTTTCAAAGATAGAAAATTCTAAAGCCATTACAATTCAACATTCAACAACCACGGTGCATCAGGAGTATATTTATTGACCGGAATAGGAAAGAACTTATTTTTAGCAGATACAAAATGACCAACATCACGTCCCAATCCCAAATACTAATAGCTTTTACCCACGTCACACCCTTTTTTCATTTTTTTAATAGAAGTAATGTGAGAATTTCATAAACCCCCACTCGCCCCGCTCCTCCACTTTCCCTACTGCTACTACCTGGCGACTCCTTATCCCCCGCCCCCGCCACCGTCCAGCAGAATCACATTTATTCAGAACCTTCCCGATTAATGATACTTACTTATATCTATATCTATACCTGTATCATCTAAAGTGAACATTTCCCATCACAGTAGTACTACTATTATTCAAAAAAAGGGAAAAAAAAATTTATTTGCTGCATGTGATCAATTGCTGAAAGAGCTGCTAATGGGGTTGTGTTTTTCGCGGAGGGCGACGGTGAGGAAGAAGCAGTCGAGACGGCTGACTAACCAGTCGTCGTCATCGGCTGGAAATGGAGGAATTGGAGGGAGTAATAGGTGGTCCAGGATTCGGTCCACTAAGAAAGAGGAACCCATCATCCACGAGCGAGCTTTGGCTGCCGCGATCCTCTTGCAACAGGAGTTGCAGAACTCCGGCGCCGCCGCCGCCGTGCCTTTTGATCGGTCAACTTCTTTGAGGTATCCCAACGGAGGAAGCGCTAAAAGGAATCAGACCTTGCCTAGGAGTTCCAGCTCCAGAGCCCGCTCCCTTACTGATCCTTTACTGCACCCTCAACAGCTGCTCAATCAGGTACTCGTCATAATAAATCATCATACATGAAATCCTACCTCCCCCCCCCCCCCCGTTATTTTTTTCTTTCATAGTAATTTCTTCATCATGAACTTCCAATATTGTTTCTAACTTTCCCAATTGGAAGGTAACTGATTGAGGTGATCCTTAAATTAGTCGAGGACTCTGTTATTTTGGACGTTTCTTTTCATCACCTTTCATATTCTTCCTCTTCTTCTTTGCAAACAAATTACAGTCGCGATTCGAGATATGAAGCTCGTATGACTATTATATTCGTATTAATGTGCCATTTGCAATCGTGGAATAACACTTTAGGACCTGATTAAAATCAGTGATAAAATTCAGGCCAACGACTAAAGCTATGGTCTTATATTTGCATCAATGGAAAAAAAAAAGGTTTATGATCATACACATTCGAAAATTACACAGCGGCTGGTAGTGGTTGGTTGCCTGGAATATTTGACAATTGACATTCCTTTTTTTCTTCAATCACATACTTGTAGAATTTTGTTAGTATTTAAAAATTGTATATATTCGTTTCATGCTAAAATTTTTGGCATGTGGACAAAAATTTCTTTTTCATTGTCCTGTCTCCCCCAGGTACTTCTATATGTTGCTTCTTATGGGCTAATGTAAAAGACTAACAGTTTTGTAGTATATCCTTGCATTGTAAAGATGCCTGATTATGTTTCTAGAACTACAAGCATAGATGGGCACATAGAAGATATTCCTATTAACAAGCTGGAGTTATTTAGAGCACTTTTTTTTGTGCATATTTAAATACTAAGGTAAGACAATTGTTCCTGGAGTAAATACTCTGTTGAGGTACTTTTCATGGTAGCCAAAAGTGTATCCAGTGAAAGTATTTTATGGCCTGAAAAATTGAGAATAGTTTCAAAGTATAATTTTGCACCCTAACAAGCTTTCTCCTAAAGGTTTTCTATTTGTCGACTAGAATTTCCCTCAAAGGATGGTTTTATGGTGCTTTATCCTTGACTTCTTGCCAGTTACTCAAATTTGGCATCTATGGAATTGGAAAACAAATTTTTGGTATCCAAAACTACTGCCTATGCACGAGGATGTAAATTCAGGATTCAAGAATTTTTTTTTTTCATTTTTTAATTTTTTTTCTGGTCTCAGTTTGTAATCTATGTTGGGGTAATGTTGCACAGCATACTTCTTAACCCTTTTTTATTTCTTATTTTTTTTAAACTCATAAAAGCTAGATATGCTGATGGCTGGAAAAGATCCGCATCCATCCCCCCCCCCCCCGGGGGGCGGATTGTCTGTATGCATTATCGGTCAATGCTTATGTTTATTCTACTGCATCATTCTCAACTTGTTTTCCCTTTGCCAGGATGTAAAGCTTGAGGGTCTTGAGACAAACCATTTTGTCCTTGTTCATGGTGGTGGTTTTGGGGCATGGTGTTGGTACAAAAGCATAGCTCTTTTAGAAGAAGCTGGATTTAAAGTTACTGCAATAGATTTGACTGGTTCGGGAGTTCATTCATTTGACTCAAATAGTATCACAAGTCTTTCACAGTACGTGAAGCCACTATTTGACTTCCTTGAAAAGCTTGCAGATGGGGAGAAGGTCATTTTTCAGTTCCATCATTTGATCTTTCCTGTCAAGCTCAACTTTTATTTGGGTGTTTTTTGTAATTTTTTTTATATTAGAGCTACAATGATTCTTTAATAGAAAAGAAGAATGAATGCCTGAATCCCTGTCCAGTGCTCGCTAGCTATTGTGGGTTAGCTTGACACTTGAGCTTCAGCCCTAGTTTTGTGTTATACCTGCACAATTCATCTAGCTGCTTTCTTTTACCCAGAAAACACATAGGGGACTAAAACTGCTCTTGCATTTTTATCATGTTGTGGCACCTGAGAATACCATACTGACTACTAACTTCCTCTGCAGAATTGTTTGAACTTGAGTGAACTATATTCAAGTGCCATGCTAATGTTGTCTGATGCAACAAAGCATAATAACAAACTTGAAAAGTTAGTCTTTTTTACACATTTTACCCCACATGCAGGTAATTTTGGTAGCACATGATTTTGGCGGTGCGTGTTTATCATATTCTATGGAGCTCTACCCCTCTAAAATTTCAAAAGCTGTTTTTATAGCTGCAGCAATGTTGACTAGCGGCCAAAGTACCCTTGACATGTTCTCACAGAAGGTTTGTTCTTCCTCCCACCATACATGGATTCTATTTTTAATTTATTTTGAGGAACTCTTAGCTCAGTTAATTGTTGCAATGCTGTGGTTGTGGTTGTCATAGAACCCCCCCCCCCCCCCCCTTGGGGGCTCACACACAGACACTGACAGCACAATTTCTGAAGAATGATTTTCATTCTATCACCATCTAGTAGTCTTAATTGTGGATTTTATGCACTGTGTATCTTAGATATCTACTTGACATGCTGAATTTGCTCTTAATCTGCCCCCCCCACCCCCCTTATTTGGGGGGATATTCTCACAGGCAAACTACGGGGAAAAAGGGGACCATTGATATTTGTGAGGGAAAATGCAATACGATTTTCAACTATGTTGAATTTGGAAGAATTATTTAGTGTCGTGGTAATGCATTTATTTAGTGAAGCTGGTATTTCAGAGATGGGTTGTTGCTTTTAAACAAACAAATCCAAGTGGAAAGATGTATGGCACTTTCGAGAATTAGGCATTTCTAGAGCCATAGTGTGCTTGGGAGCTCACACACAGACACCAACAGCACAATTTCTGAAGAATGATTTTCATTCTATCACCATCTAGTAGTCTTAATTGTGGATTTTATGCACTGTGTATCTTAGATATCTACTTGACATGCTGAATTTGCTCTTAATCTGCCCCCCACCCCCCTTATTTGGGGGGATATTCTCACAGGCAAACTACGGGGAAAAAGGGGACCATTGATATTTGTGAGGGAAAATGCAATACGATTTTCAACTATGTTGAATTTGGAAGAATTATTTAGTGTCATGGTAATGCATTTATTTAGTGAAGCTGGTATTTCAGAGATGGGTTGTTGCTTTTAAACAAACAAATCCAAGTGGAAAGATGTATGGCACTTTCGAGAATTAGGCATTTCTAGAGCCATAGTGTGCTTGGGAGCTCACACACAGACACCAACAGCACAATTTCTGAAGAATGATTTTCATTCTATCACCATCTAGTAGTCTTAATTGTGGATTTTATGCACTGTGTATCTTAGATATCTACTTGACATGCTGAATTTGCTCTTAATCTGCCCCCCACCCCCCTTTTATTTTTTTTTTTTGGGGGGGGGGGGGGGGGTTGTGTGGTGGTGTGGGTGGGATATTCTCACAGGCAAACTATGGGAAAAAAGGGGACCATTGATATTTGTGAGGGAAAATGCAATACGTTTTTCAACTACAGAGAGGGGTTGTTGCTTTTAAATAAACAAATCCAAGTGGAAAGATGTATGGCACTTTCGAGAATTAGGCATTTCTAGAGCCATACTGTACTTATGCTTCTCAGTAGCAAGTTGCATTATCTATAAGCAGCTCTTGGATTCTGGAACAGACGTGCATTAGCAACTATCAATGTCCGCAGATATGAGTTTATGTAGCTGTCTAGGATGTAATCCTTATAATTAGCTTAAAAAACTCATGCTGTAGAGCTTAAAAAACTCATGCTGCAGAGGGTCTACTGGAAATAATGAACTCTTGAATTAAAAATAAGCTGTCGTTCTTAAAATTTCTCATATTATGTATTTCAGTGCTGGTGTTCACTCAACTGTGTGCTTACTGATTACAACGTTTCTGGGGTGTTACTGAATTTCTGTAACTTCTGCAGACAGATTCAAATGATCTAATGCGACAGGCACAAATATTTCTCTATGCCAATGGGAATAGTCACCCTCCAACCGCTATTGATCTGGATAAGTCTCTCTTAAGGGATTTATTGTTCAACCAGAGTCCATCTAAGGTAATGTGCTCTATACATGGTACAGATTTTCTTGTAATAGATGGTCCTGAAGGGGGATGAGTCCTGATATTCAGGAATGTTATTTACAATTTGCACAAAATTGAAATTTTTGAATGGGAATCCGTGGCATTTTGCTTCTAGTAGCTTTTGACGTAGTGGGTTAAATCATTGTCCAGCTTACCATGCCAATTGGATGGTTAGATCATGCTTAGGATGACGGATGCTCGAGTGTGCTTGCCTAGTTTAACTTTATGGCTGTACAGGGGATCGTCATGTTTCCAATTTGCTTGGTTACTCTTGCATGCCTCTTGCTTTATATCTTTGCTAAGATGGCCGTGTTTATGCATGTATGCTCTTGCTCATGCTCGTTCTGTGGTTCTGTTCATTTGCCAGGATGTTGCTTTAGCATCTGTCTCCATGAGGCCGATCCCCTTCTTGCCAGTTTTGGAGAAGCTGTGTCTTTCTGACGCCAAGTATGGTACTGTTAGGCGGTTTTACATTGAAACTCAAGATGACAATGCCATACCCATCTCTGTGCAGGAGAGTATGGTAAGCAAAAGTCCCCCAGAGAAGGTTTTTCGTCTAAAAGGTGCTGACCACTCACCTTTCTTTTCGAAGCCTCAAGCCCTACACAAGCTGTTGGTAGAGATTTCAAAGATCCCATGAGCATTTTTCTTTGCATTCCCTAGAGTCCAACTGACATGACCTGAGAATTGGCACACCTTATGAAATTTGCCTCCTGACTTACAGACAGACTACAAGCAGCACCAGACACTCTGTTCCGGAGTGAGATAGTAATAAAACGGTCAATTTATCTGTCTGTTTCTCTTAGCAAGTGTAAAGGCAATGAATAAATTATGAGATGAGTGGCATTTAAAATTTTGCTGTGTGGAATGGAATCACTGGATGTAGAGAGAGAGCGAGGGCTCTAGATTTTTATGGAGGTGAGTTGGGGAGCGGAGAAGAGGAGGCCACTACTTGTGGTTGAACATCTTGCAGCGGCCTCTCCCCTAAAATTCGTTGGGGACCATCTTCGCCTGCAATTGGGTTTCTATTTCTTCCCCCTGCAATGTTAATCCGCTGCGGGGTTTGGCGAGATTTTCGAGCCTCTCGCCCTGTCCTGCTTTTAAGTGCTGATCTGTTTCAAGAATCGAAAGGGAGTGAAACGAAAAAGGAGCATTTGCAATTTTTGGACGCAATCTGATTTGCCTTGGAACAAATTATTTCTGTGTCACTAAAACAAAATAACTTCTTCGATATGATTAGGATTTAGAATGCCTCAACTTCCAGTCTCTTAAGAGAGAGAGGAAAAAGGAGAGGGGCGTCCCTCATATCATATATTCACACACGAGTCATAAAATAAAAGTTTTCCAAAACCAATTTAAATATCTGAACTGGTTTAGCTTTCGGTGTGCTTTTTGCATGCCCATCCTTGGAGCCATTCCTAAACGCAAGTGACAAAATGATTCTTAAATTGGTCGCATATGCTGGCCATCCATAAATATATGAGGTCAGGTAGACCTGGTAAATTGGTAATTTACATGAGCTGTTAACTGGTAATTAAGGTTCAAGCCGTATTGTATTGAATATAAAGGGAAAAAAGAAAAGGAAAACAGAAAGTGAATTTCTTCTTATGCCGACAACAAATTACACAGGGTGATGGAAAATCAAAGCACCTGAATGTCAACCCATGCCTTTGCCAAAGTCTAACTTTAAATAGGAGAAATGAGATAGAAACTTGAAATTAAGTAAACAATACTTTAATAATATACTGACGTTTTTCCGACTGAGTTTTTTTTTTTAAAAAAAAAAAAATTGTTTTCCTGAAAACAACTCCAAAATCCAATCATTCAAACAAAGTCAAATAGATTACAAAACAGCTTTGAGGTATGTTATGAACAAAGTTTGGAAATGGCTTAATTTTACTTTACACCCTTCAAATATATTTGAATTCCCACTTCCGTCTCTCTTTAATTCCTAAAATTTAGTCTCAAAGCATGAAATTTGTCTTACTTTAACCTTTAACTGTAAAATTTGTCCCACGATTTTATTTAAGTGGGACAGAACTTAGATTTTACAGACTAAAATGTTTCATTTTAAAATTTAGAAATCGAAGTAAGAATCCAAATACAGTAGAAGGGTGCAAAGTGGAATTAACCCTTGGAAAATAGGCATGATTAATTCCCATCCACGGCCATCTTTGTTCCTACTTGTGTGCTTTAATAACTGTGAGCCAGAGGCCTTAGAAGTTAATGCTACTTTATTGAATCACAGAACATGGAATTGTGCGTTTTAACATTCCATGACACATTAAGCCATAGAATTTAGGGATAATTTCAGAAACCTCTCTTGAGGTTTCTAATCATTTCACATAGATACCCTCTAATATGAAAAATTATACTGCCCTCCCCTTGATTGACATAGTTGATAACAAATTAAGCCCATATGAGAAAAGGTAATCTTAAAAGTGATGAATCAATCTTGTCAAACAATTATATTTCAAGTTTGCCCTTATTGACCCTGCAAGAAAATGAGTTAAAATTTTGGGTAAGAAAAATGGCAATAAAAAAGAAAAATTGGCACCAAGTTGATCCCCTTGAGACATGAAAATAACATTTAAAATCAACATTCTGGATGGTAAAGTCTTACAAGAACCGTTAGAAGTGCAGCGGTACCCAAATATTGATAATGATCAACCTGCATTTACTAGCTATATTCATTTCATTCAGATTGTAAAATTCATTTGAAATATGAATATAATTATACAAATGTACCCCCCAAAGTTGAGACTTGGTAGTTATATAATGGTAGAACCACAAGGGCACGAAATGGTGGATTTAAATTCATCTACAATATTTAGTAGAAATTTATCTACCAAACTTCGAAATCAAAGATTCTAGATGTACAAAGCACTATAAACTAAAACAAGTCTTAAATATAATAAATAACAAGGTCATACACTTCAAGTTTATTGAATACCCACCAAAAGTTGTCATGTTGTTCGATTCAAGCATATTAGGAGGAATTACGTTCATATGGTCCACAAAACAAGTTGATTACCAGCCCATTTTCATGTAACTTAAACCTTTCCAATGACTATCTTATCAGTATTGGCATCCATAGTTGCAACACTCATTGGAATCATACATTTCATATGTAGCAAATAATTAAGATTTTTAGGTAATTCATGAAGTACTTTCTCACAAATATCATTCGATAGTTCTATATAAGAGTACTTATCAAGACCGACATTAAGAATCCTGATTCTCTTTCCATTGTAGTGAACTACAATGTCATATGCAACTATAGGTGACATCCTATCTTATACAATTAATCATTAGTATCATAATTGTTACTTACTAAAATCAAAACTTGAATAATAAACTGAAACCTTCTTTATCATATAGGAATAACATCTAAGAGCACTTTTCAGAATACACTGGATAGCACAAATATCTCAAATAATATTTCGCTTGCATCATAGACACATTTCCTAACCCACATTTTTATATTCTCAATTACCTTTTTATCTCACATACATCACATCATAAAAAGTGCTACAGTAATTATTCCAAATAATATTTCAAATAATACTCTATCCAAACAATTATAATTTTTTGTTCATTTACTCACATTAGATAGGTTTATTATCTCGAAACAATCTCAACTAATCTTTCATTCTTCCATTACCAGCATTTATTGCTCGACAAGTTTTACAAGTAGTACAACTAATAAATTGAATAGAAAAATATTATACTTGAATAGAAAAATATTATAATTTTCCCCATATTTCTAGGATTCTAGGGACTGATTTTGTAAGGGTATTTCGGTCGCTTTACTGTTGTTGAAGATGATATCTGGTCACTTCAAAATGAAATGGGAGGGCAGTGTAATTTTTGATATTAAAAGGTATTTATGTGTAATTATTAGAAACCTAATTATCCCAAGAATTTCTACTGCTAATTTTTTTTGCTTTGAATTTTAAGTACGTTACGTTCAGGCCTTTCAGTTTCAGCATAATAGTCCTTTGCCAACACCCCCACCCGCAACCCCAAAAAAAGTAATAAAAAAAACACACACACACACAAAATTATTATTGTCGCTTTGGGACTCCCTCAATTTAAACCTCACTTGCTCCTTACTTCTTCTCCCCCTCCCGACTTAAAACCAAACATCTCTCTCTCTTTCCTCTCTGCGTCTCGGCTAAGCAAATTCAAAAAGGTACGGACGAGTCATAAGAAAAATTCTAACCAATCGATCATATTAGTCATTTTATCCTAACCGTTCAGATTTGGTCTTCTTGTCTCAATCTTTAAGAGCTCTAGTAATTTCAACAAAATGTGAATTTTTATATGTTGTTAATTCCGACTAGTTTGAAGCTCATTTTTTTGGCTCTCGCTGATCCGTTTTTTTGCTTCTGTGTTTTCAATTTTTAGCATTTGTTAAATGATCTGTTTGTTCTGGTTTTAGATCGGTTAGTTTTTAGCACTAACGATGAAACAAGCGATTCAACTGTAGTTGATGCGTTTTTAGAAATTTTAGATTTTAGGTGACTCGCGGAATTTTCATGACCTGGTAATTGTCTTTTATCAGATCCTTTTGTTGGATAGATGGTTTAATTCGTTTAAATTGTGAATGATTTCTCAATGTGGATTTATGTTGAGTTACTTCAATCAGTTTCACTGCTACAGGTTTAGGAATTGGATCTCCTTCAACTTTTTTCGCGTAGATTTCTTTCTTGTAGTTCAGTATCAGTCCGTTGTTGTAAAAAGTTAATTTGATGAATGTTTGTGCCACTGATCTATAGGGACAACTCGATCTAGCATGTTTAGTTTTCTCGATGAAATCGTAAGAAATTTTTTGGCTTCTTGTTGATACAGTAAGATTACTGAAAGAGAATGGGTCGGGGAGTCAGTGCTGGGGGAGGTCAGAGTTCTTTGGGCTACCTCTTTGGAGGTGGAGAGGCCGCTAACACTCCTCCAGCTGCTAAGACTGAAGTTAAGGCTTCAAATGGTGAGTCTTCCACCAACCCTGCTGCTGTTTCACAGCCTGTGGATGCCATTAAGCAAGTTCCAGCCGGCATTCAAAGTAATAACGCCAACAACTATATGCGGGCAGATGGCCAAAACTGTGGAAATTTTCTGACGGTATGACTCTTTGCATTAGTTCTATGCTATTTTATTATGTATTGTCAAGTTCTTGTTGCTCTGGAATAAGTATTGCTTGCATGGACGACGTAAAGATGCATTACCTTACCTGGAAAGAGATCCACAATCTGACTCATCTATAGTTTGGGTTTAAGTCAGAATCAAATACAACATTTAGCCTGCAATACACAATGCATGTATCAGATAATCTTTCGCACACATTGCCTCATGGGTTAATAAGCTATGAACATATCTATGCATTTTGATTCATCGTTGAACTAATGAATTGGAGGAGTATTAGTATGATATGCAAGTTAAATTCCTTTTGGACAATTTAATGTGAAAGAGTCACTTCGCTACCCATTACTGTCATTCTATGATGCATAGCTGATGGGTTAGCTGACTGGTGATAAGGCTTTACTGCAATTTTTTTGGATGTGTCATGTTTATGAACCTGCTGGAATCGTCAATAGCATCTCTAGCACAAATCCACATGGCAGCTGTAGATGCTATCATGACTCCATTCTGTTAAAAGAAAGAATTATGGAGGTTTACCATATTTGTCATGTTAATCCTCCTAGAAGATTCTTACGTATTTTGCCAGGTTGCGGTCTTTATCATAGAACACTCTCTTCCTTGATAAGCAAACTGCAATTGATTTTGAGACACCAGTATTATCTGTTTACTATACTAGATCAGTTTCAGATGCAACTTAGCAACTGCAAATTAGCAGATGCAACCTGTGCTCTGCCTCCACCCCAATGGCGTACTGCCATCCCTTGAACTTGATAGCCAAATAGGTTTTCACTTTCTAGATGGTGCATAGTGTTAATAATCTTATCTTTTGAGAGCTTGATTTGATTGTTGATTTAGTTATAGTGGGTAGCCATGATGCTTTTGCTTGTCTTGACATTTCTGGAAGTTGCCAAGCATTTCTAAGAATCATAATCTTCTTACTGCAGGAAAGGCCGTCAACCAAGGTCCATGCTGCTCCTGGCGGTGGTTCTTCACTTGGTTACCTGTTTGGTGATGGCAAGAAATGATTTGTACCTGAGACCTGTGGCCTGTTGCTTGTGGAATTACTTTGAAAAACAAAAATTCCTTATTATTTGATGTTTGGATCGTGAAATTTATGTGGAACTGTCTTATTTTCAGTCACTTCCATGATTGAATTTGACAATGGGAGTTATAAAAGCAATGCTGGAAATGAAGGCATTTGCTGATAATCTCTCTTGTTTCTATTGGAACAGGCATGTTAATGGAAGTAATATGCTAGTGATACATGTTCTTTTTTTGAGTGATGTGTTACTGCTACGTGTTCATGAAGAGTAATCTGTTAGCAGTACATCAGCCATGTTCTGTGACTATGACGCTTTGTACATCAGCTGTGTTTTGTGACAATGACGCTGTGTATTGGGAGTGCAGGTCAGAATATAGAGCGATAGTTAGAACGAAGCGCTCTCCAAACAAAGGGTTGCTTTTACTTTTCGGGCTTCAGGCCTTCACAATCGGGAAAGGCTGTAAATTTACTGCTCTAGTTTTTGTTTTGTGCTCTCCGAAGGCTGCATGCAGAGCCTTCAAAAATCGTGTAGAAGGCTTTAAATTTGCAGCTTTCGATTTTGTTTTGTGCTTCTGTTTTAAACCTTTACGATCGACAAAGGATTGTATTTCTATTTCTTATTTTGCTTCACAACCGCCTATTAATTGCGTAAAGAGGGGAGTAAGCCATTCTTGTTTTTGTTTTTTATTTTATGCAGTCAAAATGCATGGCTCATTGGTTTGGATTGTCTAAGATGGTGCTAATTCCAACTTATCGAACGCTAAACCCTGAATCTGCATTGCACTTCTAGAATAGTAGATTTTGACGATTGTACATAGGCTCTTTAGCAAGAATTATTTGTCAATTGAAGAGGTCTCTTATCACTCAAATTTTTGCCCAAAAAATTTATACAATCCATTCCCTCTAAACTGAAGAAATGCAGAAATCCCAGTAACCAGCTTTGTTATCAATCGAGCTTCAAAAATTGATTGCCAAATTTGTATCAAATCGGCCCCAGATCAAAATCTACCGCTTAGCCTGAAGTAAAATAAACTAAATTTCGCCACTATGTAAGAGGAGATTTGAAAGCCGTTCCTCCTCCAACCAAAACAGGTTGTTAACCAGAATAATGTAGAACGGTTAAACCCCAATTTAATCCACAAACATGCATGAACACATCTAATCATTATCTTCTATCTATCAAAGTCCCACCCTGCTGAATGTTGAGCTTCAGAGATCTCAGAAAGAGCACAAACAAATGGCAATTGTAACTGAAAGTCATAAAACACCTTCAGCACATATTACACACCTAATCAACTTAAAAATAGGCCTAGCAGACCAGAAACAATAAAAAAGCCAAAGAAAGCTTAGGATATGCTTTAAACAAAGAATCTCAAAGCATTTGTAGAAACTATAAAACACAAATGAAGGAAACAACAGAACATCTACCAAAAAGGCTCTTCAATCAAATTAAAGTTTCAATTTTGTGACTTCAATGAAATTCGTTCGAGACCTACAACGAAACAGTCATAAGGATAATAACAATACCAAAATTGATTAAAACACCACCATCTTTAATTAAGCTACTAATTAAACCAAAAGTTCTTTTTTTTTTTTTGAGGGGGGAGGGTAAAAAGCTCGAGACAAATAAAGGTAACATGATGGTGACGGCGGACGCAGAAAATTTAGAAGCCGAGCTTGGTGCGGCGCCAGTGGCGGCGCTTGGCATTGTAGCGGATGGTGTTGTCAGTGCGCATGCGGATCCAATAAGGGATGGGCCTGTTCTGCCTCTGCTTCTTCGCCAGCTTCTTCTTTATCATGAAGGTCTTGTGGGACGGCTGATTGAACGTCCAAGAGAAACAAAACGCATTTCAGCAGTCACGATTCACGACTACGAAGGAATACGGGAAGCAATAGAAGAGAAAGATGAAGTCAGAGGAGCTTACCATCTTCGGTTGCTGGAAGTTGAAGGAGAGCACCGGCGGGAGGATGGGTTGGCTTCGGAATAGCTGCAGAGAGGCTGAAAGCGAGGCGGCCGAGAAACATAAACCCTAAATCAAATGAACATATATAGTGGGACTATATGTACTCTGGAGTTATGGGGCGGACTACTTACTACCTTTTTGAAGTCTTGACCGCCAGGCCCAGTTACCCAAACTCTTTCACATGAGCCCAAACAGGGTGTCTCCCACTAGTACTCGTAGAATTGAGTCAAAAAAGAAAAACAAATACTCATACAAAAGTAAACCTCAAGAAAGTAGAGACAGAAATTATTAGCAAATATGGGAGGAAAACTTTTGTAATGAACTAAAAAGAATTTACTACTATTTATCTATGCTAGATCTTTATTTTACCCAAGAAAAAAATTGCCCTTGTTTTTTCTTCACCATGGAAAGGCTATAATGCTAAACATAATATAAGAGCTTTCCAGACTATTTACCTAATTAAAAAAAAGCAAAAAAGAGAGTTTATGAAGCTAAAAATGAAAGGTGTAAATCATTACTTAATAAAAAATCCAAATAGAACATAACATTTAAAATCAATTAGTAACGTGAATAAATGTGTGTACCCGGAATATAAGCATATAAAGAACATGTTTCTTTGGACCTCTACCTTTGTGCGTGTGCGTGTTTTTTTTTTTCTCATTTGTTATTGAGTAAATCTTATATATATTAACGGTGTATACACTATCATGGTTAAATATATGACATATATACAAAATTTGAGTTTCAAATTTAAATTCGAATTATATGTCATGCATTTAATGGTGAAAGTGTATATATTGCCGTGTATATAAAATTAATCCTTTGTTTAATAGTAAACATTTGCCTTGTCATGTTAGCAATTGTTTTCTAGAGTGAAGGCATTTGAACTCTTGAGTAGGGATGGCGATAGAGGGTTGGGGCGGGGGACCTCTCTCCCGTCCCCTGTTCCTCTTCTCCGTGGGGTTAATAAAAATTTGTTATAGTTAAATTTTAGTAAATAATCAAATACTAAAATATCAACACATCACCAAATTATTATTCATTGTAATTTCACAATTGAAACTTATAAAAAAAATCAAACAAAAGTTATTTGAATACAATCTAACATGATGAAATAAATACAACTAAAGTAATCAAGTTTCACTTTTGGCACAAATACAATCACTAATTCATTATTGTGCTTGTACTTTTTTTTAAGAAAAAAATGTTATTGTATTAAGTGAAATTAGAGATTTAGTATAAATGTATTAGTAAATTTAGTATAACAATTAATAATTTGTATTAGTACACATATATAATTATTAGTATAATTAATAATCTCAATTATATTACATATACTAATATACATTATATATATAATTATATACATATATATTTTATATATTTATTTTTTTAAGCGGGTGACGGGATGGGGGATGAGACGGGAGTACACTCCCCCGTTCCCCGCTCCGTTTCTAAGCGGGGTTCCCCCTGCCCCCGCCCCATTAGTCCCCCGTGGGGCGGGTGCCCGTCCATTGCCATCCTTACTCTTGAGCGATCCGTTATTTTGAGTATTTACACGTAAGCACTGCATTCTTTGAAGGAATAATTATAGAAATCTTCCCTAAGATTCCTAGCAATTGCACTCGCCTTTTTTGAGATTTAAAGAATAGCACTAATCTGTCATGTTACAGGAGATCAGTGCTTTTTTTCAAACTTTAGACGAGGTGAATGCAATTATTAAAAACCTCAGGAGAGATTTATGCAATTGTCCCTTCTTTGAATACCAGCAACGGAGAGTATGGGAGATAAAATTTAGAAAAAAAAAACTTGAAAATCAGGAAAGGTTCAAAGAGGTTTCTAATTTAATATAACATGAACCTGAAAGGGGGAGAAAATAAAAAGATACTCTTTACTAATTTAAAAAAAGGAAGAAACGAATAAAAATTCCCTCGGGTACTTGAATTACCCGCAAATTAGGGTTTTATCTTTCTCTGGGTTTCCTCCCTTGCAGAGCCCTTCCCGGCCCTATCCCCCAGTGCTATTTGCTGCGGAAGCTGAGCAAGTTTTTCCCATCAAAAATTAAAAAAGGAAGTTAGATAAAAGGAAAATGACAACTGTGGTTCCTACTGCGGAGGAAGATCCTGCGCTCTCCGTCGTCCGATTCACCGCCGAGCTGTCCTGGGCTGATGCCGGTCCCGAGGTTTTCCCCTTCTTCACCACTTCTCTGTAACATCGTCTTATAGCTCTTGTCTGAGATTGCTCCTCAACAAACACACTCATATTATTGAGATTATTGATGCATATATGTACAACCAATAAAAAAAATATAGATATGTATGTTTTGTAATTTGTTAGACGTAGGAACGAGTAGAATTTGAATTTTGTACTTCTTTTTTAAAATTTTGTTCGTATTATGGATGCGTGTGCCAATATTAGGTATCGGAGGCACAGGTAAATAGCTTGTGCATGGAGGCGCAGGAGTGCATGATTGAAGGTAGATGGCTGGATTTGGCTTCTCTCATGCTTACGTCTGCTGATTTGATCTTTTCCAAAGCTTCCGAGAAAGGTAATTTCTCTTGAGAAATTAAATATCTAATTATAGCATGAATTTGCGAAACGTAAATCATCACATTGATTAGTATTCTCCTTTTTTCTTTCTTTTTTTTGGTGGGTGGAGGTTTCATTAGTAGTAAAATTGAATAGGGAACTAGGGAACTAGGGATTCAATATATAGATTTCTCAAAGGATTGCAACCTCCTGTTAGTTATCAAAATTTTCTCATTGCCGAGTATAGAACAGGAGGAACCAAATTGTTTTACTAGGTGAGATGACATTCCTGTAGGGCTTTTGACGCATTAAACGAAGACACCTTTGTCTCTTGGGGAATGGAATTAATGCTTTTCATAAACAATTTTTTCCTCCTCCATTTTCTCTCTGCAAATGTTCATATTGTTGTACATGGCATAAAATCTGCTATCCAGTGGCTACTTTTACCCCTTCTACTGTATTTAAGTCTTGCTTTGTTTTTTGGTTACATTTTCTTCTCGTGTGTTTTTCTTGGTGGTTCTTGTGCTTTCTATTTGTCAATTGTACGAGTGACCTAATACTTGTTGGTTTTTTCATCAGATCTTGAGTGTGTTTTCACTGTGATTTGCAACCTTGTTAAGAAGGCTGAAAATTTTGATCAAGTACACACGATGGCAGATATCATATCCTCAAAAGTCACCCAACAGCCCAATGTTAAACCTGCATTGCGAGTAAAAATGTAATACACACCATTGATGATTATTTATCAGCTTAGTAAGCCTGGATGCTTTCTTGCACTTAGTCTTTTCTCTTTGTTGAAACATAACAGTTTGTTCAACCTCTACAATCTGCTGGAGAACCCAGCTAGCTGCTTCTTTGTGTACATGAAAGCTCTTAGCGTGGCAGTCAGTGGAAAAGTCACTGAACATGTAATACCATCATTCAAGAATATAGATAGCTTCTTGAGGGAATGGAATCTTGGGGTGAAGGATCAGAGAGAGCTCTTCCTCACCATCTCTAATGCATTGAAAGAAAATAAGAGGTAGGAAATGTTTCAGGTTGTCAATTAATCTTTTGTACTCATTGTACTTGCTATGACGTCTCTTGCCCAATGTATGTTGTCTCATTTCATCTTATTTGTCTATTTGTGGGTTCGCAGCTCTGCAAAGGATTCTTTCAAGTTTCTCACTAGATATCTCGCAACCTTTTCTGATGAAGATGCATATGCTCTGAGTGAAGCAAAGGAAGAAGCAGTCCGTGCTATAGTTGATTTTGTGAAAGCACCTGACATGTTTCAGGTTTCACTTGTCTGTCTCTTTGCATTGCATATAAACTGGTTGTGAGGAGCTCCAAGGCTTGGTTGAATCTGACTTTATGGTGCATGATTATTCATCTCCAAATGTTACATTAAATTTTTTCTTTAATGTAATTTTGAGCTGCAGTGTTACATATATGCTTTTTTACTTAATTATCAATTTGGTACATCGGAACTTATTTGTGTGATGTGTCATAGCGTTATTGAGTCATTTGTATCTTGGAATGGGAAACCTACAACTCATCAATCAAGTTAGATTTTGTTCTTGTGGTCTTGGAGTACAGTAGTTGTATTTCTACTTCCATAGTTATGTGAATAGTTGATAAACTGGACGAACTTGGCAGATGGTATGTCTTCTTGGAATACAGCTATATGTCAGTCTTGTAGAAGGTGAAAAGCTGTATGCCTTTTACGAAACCAAGGACCTAATTTACTTTGTGCAACTTGTATGCCTTTTACTTTGTACAACTCATCAATCAAGTTAGATTTTGTTCTTGTGGTCTTGGAGTACAGTAGTTGTATTTCTACTTCCATAGTTATGTGAATAGTTGATAAACTGGACGAACTTGGCAGATGGTATGTCTTCTTGGAATACAGCTATATGTCAGTCTTGTAGAAGGTGAAAAGCTGTATGCCTTTTACGAAACCAAGGACCTAATTTACTTTGTGCAACTTGTACTGGTGCATCTGGAAGTTACTCTTGCTATTATGTTTTGGATAAGCTATTTCGTTCTTCCTGTTTGGATAATGATTCTTTTATGCTTTTTCTTGCTAGTGTGACTTGCTAGATATGCCTGCTGTGGCACAGTTGGAGAAGGATGCTAAACATGCATTGGTATATCAGCTTCTGAAGATCTTCTTGACTCAGAGGCTGGATGCTTACTTGGATTTTAGTACTGCAAATTCTACTTTGCTGAAAAGCTACGGTATTATCTTATACATGTGCAATTGTGGTCCATTTGATGTACCAGCGTTATTCTTTTTTTAGTTTAACTCTTGCCTATAATTGCTTGTTTGGATTATACAGGACTTGTTCATGAAGATTGTATAGCTAAAATGAGGTTGTTGTCATTGGTTGATCTTGCCTCCAATGAATCTGGCCAAGTTCCTTATTCTTTGATCAGGGACACACTGAAGGTGATTTTTCATTTTCCTTTTCTGAAGTCTAATGATTCTGCAACATTTTAATATTCATTGTGTTAGATGTTGACATTTTCGCAGATCGAAGTGGATGAGGTTGAATCATGGGTTGTTAAAGCAATCACAGCAAAGTTAATCGACTGTAAGATAGATCAAATGAATGAAATAGTAATTGTGAGGTACAGAATTTGCAGTTCTCTTTTCCTCTACTCAGATTAACCAGTGGTGAGATGTGATGTTGGCACTTACAGCAGTTACTTTGTGTTATTATGTGAGTAGACGTGGTACAGAGCGTGTTTTTGGGCCACACCAGTGGGAAATACTCAGAGCAAAGCTTGTGAATTGGAGGGTAAGTTCTCTAGCACTCTCAAAATCTGAAATTTATAACCACCAAAGTTGTTAATTTTGCCTTTAGCGGTGTCACCTTTTTTGTGTATGGTGGTATGCCTGTAATAACCTTCTCTTGATGTTAAAGCTGACGGTCATGTTTGTACTGCTTCACCACTGTTACTGGGTTTTCCTTAACTATAAAGTGCTTTTTGGGATCATTTATTTCTGCTGAATTTTTTGCAGACCAATATTGCAAACGTCATTACCTCCATTCAGGCTAACAAGATATCAGAAGACAGCACACAAGAAGGATTGATGATTCGCTGAAATTTGTTCGTTGATCAGCCATTGGTCCACGGAAATCGTTGGGTACCAGACAGAAATGGGCTTCCATGTGGAAAAATCGCTATCTCTGTGTTACTTTTGATGTCAGATAACATTTTGTATCTTTATAGCCTCGGTTTAGGTTAAATTTAAAGACAGCAAAAAGAAAGGTTGAAAATCTCTGTGTTGCATGTCACAAAATTTTGGAGTCGTTTGAGCTGTATGGAAACAATTTTGACTCGTGACCATGAGTTGCTTAGTTTGATTCAATCGACTTCTGCAGTGTATGTTATTTTGTAATTGGGGCCGTTGGAACTCTGCTAATCCTCCTAAATTTCAGCATATTGAGGGAGCTGCAAAAGCAATCTCATTCATTTGTTTTATTACCAATGTCTTTGCGTGTCACTTGCGTTGCTATTTAATTAAACAAGTGCAAGATGAAAGTTCTAAAAAGCTACAGAGGAAAAACTCTAGTTTTAACTGCAAGAGCAAAGTTCTAAAAGCTACGACAAAAGAGCACCTGTTCATTCTTATGAGGTATTTATGGCGGATTGTGTTATCTTTTGAGGAATTTCCAGAAGAGCTGTACCATGTTTTGAAACAGAGTTGATGCTGGGCGGTGGAAAACTGTAAGTACTGATAATTTATTTTTACAGAATCGAACACGTTGGCAGACATTCGCACCATTTTGCATCCAACTCTTGTTATTATGAAAGTCCTTGTGTTTTCTTTTGTAATTGGTAGATACGCATGGCCAGTTTTTCATACATCATTTCTTCATCGAAACTGGAAATTGGTTCGCTCACACCAACAAAATCTCATTTTGTTCCGAAAGGTTACACGGGGCAATCAGTGCAAGTAATTGTTTCTTTCATAATACACTAAATATGCAACCTTTACCTGGTTACAAACGGTAATATGAACTAGTTGCTGGGAACATAAGATATGCAACTTCTGTCCACTTTTGCTTCCAGAAGTTTGTTGTTGAAGGATCCTGCTATTGCACTGTCGGAAATTCCAAAGGAACCACAGATGATCTTAGCTCAGTTCACTTTTTGGTGAACTGCTCCAGTGCACTTCATTCCAAAGTTACAAGATCAGTGTCGCTTTTGGGTGCCTGTAATTGCCTCCTCACTAGTGCAGTGTAAATTCCATCCCTGTTCAGCAGCTCTTCATGGGTGCCACTTTCAGCTATCTGGCCATCAGATATGACTGCAACTGTGTCAGCGCTTTTGACAGTAGAAAGCCTGTGTGCTATGACGAGAACAGTCCTGCCTCTCATTAGAGAATCCATGGCATCCTGTACATAAATTACAAGTCAGCGGAATATGCTGGAACTGGTTTGGAGACATGAAAAAGATGCAAAATGATCCTCACAGTAACATTTACTTATGGTATGAGAAAAATAATGCAGAACTACTAGCCACTGAACACAAAACACTGATTATAAATGGAGAAGGTACTGAAAATTTTATTAAGACTTTAACATCAACTCACGATTGACAATAAAATAGCATTGCCCAATTTGGAACACAAATTTTAGGAGCATATTAATCATAGAGTTTTCATACAAAAAGGAATTACGACAGGATAATTAATCTCACCTGTACAAGGTACTCGCTCTCAGCATCTAGAGCACTTGTTGCTTCATCCAATAGCAAAACTCTTGGGTTCATCAAGAGAGCTCTTGCTATCGCAATTCTTTGCTTCTGGCCTCCTGATAACCTCAATCCACGTTCTCCAACAACAGTTTGATATTTATCAGGAAACGATGCAACAAAATCATGTGCATTAGCCATTTTCTGTAGAATTTAATCCCATTAGTATTAGTCAGTGAATCAAATGCCCAGGCAAAGAAATCACAACATAAAACAAAAGCATGAAATAGAAACACGGAGGTACTTACAGCAGCATTTTCTATGTCTGTGCTGCTTGCTTTGCCATCAAAACCATATGCAATGTTCTCTTCTATGGAACAATTAAAAAGAACAGGTTCCTGGCTCACTATACTGATCTTTAAGTAGACATGCAGACAAGAAGCACAAAACTTCAGTGTATTGGGAGACACAATGTTATTGTGTTGTAAATTGCTCAAAAAACAACCTTAAAGTGTTTCTGAATCTAACTTCAGGGATAGCAGGACTAGAATACCTTCCTGTGTAAATACTCGTGTGATATTTCAACCAAGGAAACCCCATTAAGCAAAATCTTTCCCTTTATTGGGTCATAAAATCTCTCAATCAAGTTAGCTATAGTTGTCTGCAATCAAAATATGGGCTTGCTTGATGAGATAATATATCAAAAAGCTCCTCCGATGCAGAAAAAGGTGCCTTCACAGCAAAAAGATAAAAGAACTAGGAAAATACCTTTCCTCCGCCACTTGGACCAACCAGGGCTACTTTTGAACCGGGTTTCAGTTTTAAGGTTATTCCCTGCATTTGTTACAGAACATGCTCAACTGTAATCCAGACATGAAAACATGAATGTTTCATCATCTCTCCAGGAAAAGTGTATATAAAATTTTTGTCATTTTGATCTTGATATATACTATCAATGAAAAGACTACTCAAAAAAAGCTTTCGATCTAATCTTCATGAAGAACTCAAACAAAGCATCATCTCAGGATGAATATAAAGTGTAAATATAAGAAACAGACATTCAATATCTCACTGCTTCATCTAAATGTGAGAAATTTTAGTTCATCAAGGAATGTCATACCTTGAGCACCATATGACTCGGACGAGAAGGGTAAGCAAACCAGACATCCTCCAATGCCACATCTCCATCTGGATTGCTGATCACAAGACCAAATATCAAATTAGCACCAAAGCCAGAGATCCTATGCAGCTACAACGGGATTCTTTCTTCTAGTTTAGGGTGGTTTCTGAAAGGGGAAAAGGGCATGTTTATGGGGAAAATTCAACAATCTTTACGAGGGAAACCCCTAGAAACACTTAAAATTACTTTTCCAACAAACAGGGAAAGGAAAGAATTGTAAAAGTTTGAAATGGGTCACGGTCCCCCACTGTGGTTCCTCATCTTCATGTTCCATTCATCAAAATACTGCTTTAGGGTCTTGATATGGAAAATCACATGTTAATGGAAACACTTTAAATCTAGATTGTTATTTAAGCAAGTTTTCATGTATGTCCAACAGACAAGAAGCTAACCCCATGGGACATTTATCTCCTGCTTTAGGCATGGTAGAGACACGATCTAAAATTTGAAAAACTCTCCTACTTGCACCTGCTGCTTTCATAGCTGTTGTATATAATCCTGATAATGATGATATTGAGGACCCAACTGCACAAGGAGTTTTCAGTCAATAAAGGCAATGATAATGTGAAAACTTGAAGCTTTACCATGCAACATTAACTGTTGAAACCATTTGAAAAATGCAATATTCTGCTGCAAGGCTATGGAGAACTTTTGGAGCAGGTTAGATCATTTAAGATAATAAATCATCCAACAAGGTGTCCTCCTTCCATAATAGCCTTTACTAAATTATCCATGCTTGGAGTTTTATCCAGCCTTTACTAGGATCATGTAGATATGAAATGGCATCAGCTCCAAGTACAACCTGCATAAATATTCCAGGTTTGGAGTTTTATAATTTTCACCTTTACTACCTTATCCAGTATCTTTCCCATTGACAATCTTTCCTAGTTAACCTTATCATTTGGATAGTGATATTTATTAAGGTGTAGATCTAGCTTGATCTTTGCCAAAAATAAATAAATAAATAAAGGAAACCTTTCAGTATGGAATTCTAGTTTGGTCCTCAATAGTTGAAACAAGATCTGATTGTTAAGGAGGGACTTTTTTTTTGGGTGCATTCATGAACTAATAGAAGTTATCATCCTCCAGTTGCCAGATGTCTATGTAAAACACTTAACGTAAAGATAACTTCTGAGTAAATCTTTTAAATATTTCTATCACAAAGAGAAAATAAACGATTTCATAACCTTGGATAATTTCTTTTGGCTATTAAAGTGGAATGGTATCAAAAAAAGAACAAGAGATTTACCTGTGAGGCTATAGAGAATGAAGGACGTTAGAGATCCAGTGGTCATGGAGCCAGTTATTGTCAAGTAAGCTCCATATATCACCACTACTATGACAGAAAATGTTGATGCAGCATTGAGTCCTCCGAAGAATAGTCCAACCACTTTCTGTGATGGATAATTAGTTTGAGAATCAGACATCAAAGGTACTCCATTTGTGCATCTAAAGCTAACAACAGAGGAGAAAAGTATCTGGGCTATGGAATCTTTTGTGAGTATAGAGTGGAGAAAAGAGACTGACTGCTTGTCGGAGTCCAAGTTTCAATGTCTCATCAACCTTCTCAGAGTAACCTGCTATTGCATACTGTTCTTGGGCAAAAGATCTCACTGTACGAATGGCCCCAAATGATTCCTAAAGGTTAACTAACTAGTCAAACTAATTTGTTGTCTGTTGGTAAGTTTTACACAATATCTCAGTCAAACACAATAAACACAAACCTCGGCAATTGAGGCAGCGACAGCTGCTGCTGCTTGAGTAGCATGTGAAAGTTCCCGAAGATAGCGGCCAAATTTACGAACACCAACTGAAATAACAGGCACGACAACCAAAGCCAGCACTATAGAACATCACAGAAAATCTTAGTAAGCAACTGCATACAGATTGGATACTGCAGCACAGATGAAAGACCATTAATCACTAACATGTTAACTTCCAAGAAGATGTGAACATGAATCCAATTCCAATGATTGCAGTAGTCACATTTCGTAGTGCCTCTGAAAGATTGGTAGTTGCAGCACTTTTTATGATTTGCGTGTCTTCAGATAGCCTGCTGAGAAGTTCGCCTGTCCGCGAAACATCGAAAAAAGCTATTTCCTGCGGAATTTTTTGTATCAGCACTTTACCAATGTCCAAGTTGGACACAAGGAACATCAATTTTGAGGTATAAGTGTCAGAATCTTCCAAATCTGTACCACCACAGTAATTTGCCATCTTACTGTCTCAATCACGGGAGTTAAAGGCAATTATAATGTTCTTTACTAAAAGATTCATGGTTCTCAAATTTTGGCAACCAATTTATCAGGAAGGTTGTGGATTGGTACTATAAGATGCATGTATTTCACAAAGGTAATGAACAATGGGAAGCCTTACTTGTTGGATAAGGTGGCTAAATAAATTCTTCCTTAGACGAGCAACCACCCTTTCACTGGCTGATGCAAATAACCAAGACCGAATTGCTGTTGATACCGAACTGAACAGAATAGAGGATGAGATACCCGAGAAGTGCTCGGAATAAAAGATAGCAGTGAAAAAGAGGTTGATGATGAATGAGTGCAGGTGAACCTCAGCTTGTGTATTTTTATGAAAAATGAAAGCTAGCGCATGGAAAAAACACAACAGCCCCCCACCCCCTCCCCTCACCCACCTCCCTGATATTAAAGACAAACTTTGATCAGACCCCCTTGATATCTAGAGAAAAAAAATAGATCTACTGCATCCTACTGAATTCACAAATTATTTGAGTTAAGCATATAGATTATCAGTTCATACTGCTGAAATTATACCAGAATGCTATCAGGTATGCATGTACTCATGTTAAGCCTTGAAATTAAGTTCGTTATTAAAAGCTCACTTCTCCAATCTTCACACATGACTAGGGAATTGTATATACATTACTCTAGAAATACTTGTGAATATCAATTTGGTTCTGAGGACAACAGAAATACCCATACCCGATGACAACTATTGAGATGATAACTATAATTGTGTTCTTGATGGCATCTAGTGCTTCAGCTTGCTGTTCAGGAGTCCTCGTATCCCTTGATACAATATCTATAATCATGCCACCATACTTTGGCTGCAACACAATACAAATATGGTTAAAGAGCAATCCTACAAAGTTTGAAAATTGGCAAGGGTTTTTGTCAAGAGAGCAGGAAACTGTTATGTATGGAGAGACTTTTATCTGGCTTAATATTGGAAGATAGCTAATCAGAACAAGTTTATGATCTGTACTAATAAAAGGAAAAGAAATCCAGCCAGGAGGAAACTATACAGTATGGGGTGGTAGAACAGGAAAAAGGAAACTTGAACTTTGCTGAACAGGGCATGGAATGGATGATATCTCAATCCTTTAGCAACCATTCTTAGAACACTGATTAGCAGGGTTATCATCAAAACTGGGAATGGAATAATCAAGATGAGCATATATTAAGGGCAGAGTTTTGCTGAAGGATTATGAATCAGTACGCAAAATACCATACTATGAGAATGCTTGATGTGGATGCTATCAGCAATGCTATAGTAGCAACAATTAATTTTCCAGCATCTGGCTTTGCCTACACATTTCAAAGAGATCATGAAGTGTTAGTAAAAGCACCAATGAGACTCCATTCTAGTCATCACAGCTAATGCAAGACTCACCAGAGAAAAGACTCTACCGAATCCAACATTTGCAGCCTGAATTTTGCCACAGAATTTGAACATTATTAGTACAAACCTACTACATAGTGCACAAAGAGATGCAGAATCAAGGAACAGAAATGTAACTACCTCTAATGCACCATGCTCCAGGTCTGTCTTGGGAGCATCAGGTGAACCATCCTCATTTTCCTTCAGTCTAGCCTACAGGTAGAAAGGTAAGTTAAGCCTGTCAAATTTAAGATGAACAAATAAACCGCAGTTATGTATCTGAAGCACTTGATAATCTACCATGCAACATGATTTCTCATATAGCATTCAACAGATACAACATTAATAATACCCTTCACCAAAAAAAAAAAGGAAGAAGAAGAAGAAGGCAAATTTGATAGGTATATATTACAAGGAGGACAACGACCCATTCTTCTAATTCAGGAGGGACGAGGTGCATTTTGTAAAGTAAGCAAACTGTGAAATGATAATCATTTCCAGTCAAGTGTCCAGATCAAAGCCACTTTAGTTTCCATTTGTGTCCAGGCCAATGCTGATGCAATACAAAATGAAAAGATTAGCCATTTCCTAGCGTGAAGGATCTACTCTCTGCTCAGCACAAACCAGTCGATGAACAAGGCTAGTCATTGTTAAGCTCTGGTATCGTGAAATCAGAATGCAAAGTTTCCAGTTAAGGCGAAATATCTGTTCCCAGGATTTCTAGAAGAATAAACACAACAAAACACCAGTATAAAAGCTAATAAAAGTTTAAAGCCAAAATTCTCAAGTCATGAAGTTCTTCATATAAGTACTATCTCCCTAAAGACCGCTGTGTATTAGGTTTGACAAATCCAATCAGACTTAGCCCTTGAAGCAGGTTAGACCGTACTGGCCTCCACCGTGTTTCACGCACCATGTGTAGCTGCCGGTGCAGAAAAAAAGCACCAACCAAAATTGGCTGCTGCAACATGCCTTGCCAAATGCCCCAAAAGTAAGATAATGCAAGCCATCGAGTAAGTCGACAAAATCACGGTACTGCTACAACACGAAATTTCACATAGCAAAAGGGTACAATGCGTGATCAATGAATCAAAACAAAATACACCAGATGATTAGGATCCCCGGAACAAGTAAAACAGACAAGGAAAGGCAGAAATTTTGATGAAAAAGCTTGCCTGTTTATTCAAAAGAGAGACTCTTTCGCTACCAGTGGACATGATAGACTTCGACGTCCAATCCAAATGCTGTTTCTTCCCCATGAAAAGTAATAACTGAAGAAGCTAGTTGAATAATCAAATACAATTAAAGGAAATTCAAAGCCAAAGAATGAATGTTCTTTTGGCTTCCTTCCCCAGAAGATAACTAGGAGCTGACCTAAATTAAAATTCTTCCAAGAAAACCAATAGAAAAAGAAAATGAAAACTTGGCGGACTTTGGAAGCTACTACGCTGACGCAAGGATTCTTACTGGGTCAAAATCCCATCAAGGTATCCTATTGATTCTAGAATTTAGTGAATAATAATCCCACCACACTAAACCAGAAGGGCAGTTATAATGCCAACACACATTTTATAGAATGTAATCAAATGCTGCCACCAGAACGCTAATACTCATAGAGAGGTTGATCTGTCACTCACTCTCAGGAGTTGAGATTTTCACGTGCTTGCGGGACCAAACACCAATCAAGGAAGAAGCGATTTTTGCCTCATTCGCCCCCTTTTTGACTTAACTTTCATTACTTGAGGCGGGCTTATTACCAAACTTTCATGCAAAAGTGTTACGGGTCGATGCGAGGTTGGTTTCTTAAGCAATAATAAGACCTTTTTTCTTTCTTTTGATTGCAATAATAAGACCTTCGTCAAGTAATGCCTTGCTGTCTAGTCCTAGATAATATGGTCTAGTTCTCGCCTCTCCCCAGTCCCCCCACAAGTCTCTGTCCCTTAGTAATAAAAAGTCCAGGTGTTTTTACTCCGATCATCACTGCAGTTTAAGTTACAGTAAAAAAAGTCAAGTGTTTTCACTCCGATCATCACTGTAGCTTAAGTTTATATTTTTGAGATCACCGTCGAAATTCTTATAAATTACTAGTAATTACTAATACAGTTTTCGTATGTTTTTAATTTTACCGTCATGATCAAAACATACTTTCGAGAACATGAATTACTTACAAAAGTAATTACTCGTCAATAATATCTATCAATGCAATTCTCACGTCCTAAAAACAAAAAAAAGAAGCGGTCCATACCAAATGCTATCAAGATAATGCAGCTCTACTAGAAAAAGATGTCACCTTTTTTAATCATTCACCCCATGATTAATGATTGGGGGCTTTATTACTCTAATAATTGAAGCCTTAACTAGAGCAGTAATAAATGTTAGTACGTTATCCCCTATATGAGTCGTAGCTTATCAAACAAAACATAATACGGTAGTACTAACAACAGAATCCACGGGTTCCAGCGGACCGTTATCATGCAGGGAAGGTTTCAACTATGAGAAAAAGATAAAAGGAAACGAAGACGAGGACAAAGCAAAGAAGACAAGAAGAAATCAACTTTTGGGGTGGGTGGGTGGGTGGGGGGGTGGGTGGGGGTCCAGTCGTCGTGGCACCATCTGCAGCTGCCCCCATGTCATGTGAAAACAACTCACGAAAAGTGCCTTTCACGTACATCTCTTGTACCTCATCGTCCTTCTGAAGCTCTCAATATAATATTCACTTCTCTTTAATGCAAACGTCTTTTCGGGGCGTGATTGAATCTAGGAACCTAATTCCACGTCCGCAAGATGGCAAAAGTGAAAGTGACATTACCAGATCGTAATTCTGCTTTTTAACCAACATTTTATTGTTTTTCCCCTGTAATTTATTTATTGTCAATAGACTCGAATCTTTTATGCTCTTGAAAGAAAATTTTACCACTGACGAAATCTCTTTCGTCATTATCATGTACTACTAATTAATTGAATGGACTTCGTTTTCTTTTTATTTATTTATTTATTTTGGGTTCTGAGGAGGGACCAAAGGCTCTGTTAAGTCACACGGGATCCTCAGTGTCACTTTTTCAGTGATAATTCAGTGTCACTTCTATATTTATACCAAGTGTCATGTTTATTTAATTTGTTATGTGTTATTTATTTAAAATTCTTTTATCATCACGTAATAAGTGAGATTGACACTGAATTTGATACCAAATAGTGGCATAGAGGATTCCAACTGCTTTTAAGTACTAGCCTAGGGCACTAATTTATGTCTTCTATCGTAAAAGTCTTTGTTGGTCCAATAGGCCCGGAGTACTAGGCTTAAGCAACGAAAAAAATATATTTATGTTCTTGTATGGACGGTGATCACGGAAATCTTTCACACCCAGTGTTAGAACTACAGAAAGGTCACATGCAGTGGAAAACATTGGATGAGTTGTCTTTCTGTCTATTCCAGTTTCCTTTCGATAACTTATAGTAATATAGTACCTTTTTTTTTTAAACTCCCAAGTCAGAGGCTAAAGCAATTTCTTCTTTCTTTCTTTTTCTTTAATTTTGATAGACTAATTAACAGCTCCTTTTCTAATAAGATTGTGAATTTTTAACGGAGTTGTTTATTCTGTCAACAGTTTGTTTCACTCTTAAAAATGTGACTAAATTCTTGGTCGGCATCCAGTTTTCTGGTCGTACGAATTTCAGCATATTGCTCAATTCCTGGACTACGAATGCCAAAAAGAAGCCCCGCGTGGGCCGCATGGCGTTCTTCCCTTGCTGTCCACTGCCACTCTCAAGGCCCACGACGATCACTCTCCCGATCACACCCATAAACCTATATACATTCCAACCGAAAATGGACAGCTAGGCTTTTGACCTTAATAGCCTGGTTTTAGAACGGCGTTGAGTGGTCATACTCACAGCACAGCGGTCTCCAAAGCCCATTAAAGCCTTGGTTTTGCCTCTCCACGGGAGATCCAATATCTTAATTTGCACTGGAATCAATCTACCTGAACAACAAAAACTTGCATGCAGGGTTTTGGGCCTCCCTTCTGACCAGCCCAAAGAAAAAAGCTCATTTTCTTTTTCATTTTTCTTTGGTTTTAGTTAAAAATCGTCCTGTGCCGAGTAGATAAACAAAACCCATTACACAACAGTAACTAAACAAAAACGCAAATTCACATATGCTATAAATCTAGACTAGAATCGAAGTTTGCATAGATCAGTCTTTATTATAGGCTATAGCTGTGCTGTGATGGCAAAGTGGAAAATATTGGACTGTGAATTTGCTACTCTCCAAAAAAAAAAGAAAAAAAAAGATATAAATAAATAATTTGCAAAGAATAAAGGGGAATGTATTAGAAAAGGTTTTTAGTACGTAATAGCGACACGCAACCAAACAATCTTAGAAATTTCTCCAAATCAAACGACGGAAGAAGAAAAATGTTGTCTACCACTACTACTAATATACTCCATCTATTCTATTCAGAAAAGCATTTGCAGTGCCAGCTTAGTTTCGCGTTTACTTTTACTTTTGGAAGCTTCTTGTATTATTATTAATACTAGCTAGCTTATTATTACTAAGCCTTTCTTTCCTCCTCAATTAATTTACTTGGAACTTTCTCATCAAAAAAAATAAAGGAAATAAATTATTGTCTCCAGTCCAGAAGGCATTTCATTTCTTCGCTAGGAGAATCAGTCGCCAGCAGCAATCGATCAAAGTCCCAGTGTGCCGAGACCAACTCAAATGCAGCTACCCCACAACCTTAAATTTTGTTTGGTCCAGCAAGAATCAAGCAGCCGCCTTCGTTTTGTTTATAAGCATAGTTTGTGCACAATTCCTCTGAATTTCTGAGAATATTACAAGACATTTCAAAACCAAGAATGGATGGATGGTGTAAGTGTAACACATCAAAATTATTTTTTCTTCAAAAAAAAAAAGAAAAAGGAAAGGAAAACTTCCAATTCTTGGATGACGAAGACTTGCATGCACGAGTTGACTGATTTCTTTCGCGGCAGCTTCATTTAGGCTCCGGTAACATTCTAATGATTCTATAGTACTGCAAGCAACTTGAATAAGGAAAAAATCCATTCTTTGCCAGTACCATTTCTGCAATCAATACCTGAAATATGCTTGTACTCAAACTATCATTTCTTTTCCTTTTCCTTCTGCACTTCTATTTCACAACCATCTCTGCCAGTCATATCCCAGTTCTTGATAACATAGCCATTTCCAGCGGTTCTTCTGGCGTCTTAACTGCATCCAATGGCCGCGTTTGGGTTGGAGATACCGGTTCCAAATCTTCCACGTTGCTGCAATTGAGTGGCAAATCAACCAAGTCAAGAGTCATCCACCATCCAGCTGCCTCCGTGGATGCTGTCCCCTACCTGACCGCACGCATATCTCATCACCACTTCACCTACACATTCCCCGTCAAGCCTGGCCAGAAAATCATCCGTCTGCACTTCAACCCTGTTTCATACAAGAATTTCAAGAAGTCTACAGCTCTTTTTTCCGTCAAAGCCGGTCCTTACACCCTTCTCAGCAACTTCAATGGTTCCCTTACTGCTGGTGCTTCGGGGGCTGGGCATTTTACTAGAGAATTCTGTGTCAATATAGAGGAAAATGAAGTATTGAGCATAACGTTCTCCCCAGATCAAGGAAACGAAGGTTCTTCAGATGACCGATATGCATTTGTCAACGGTATTGAGATTGTCTGCATGCCTGCTGGTCTTTATTTCACCCCGGATGATGGCCTGGGACCCTTTGTCGTTGGCCAGAAATACAGATTCTACATCGACAACAGCACCGCACTTGAGATGATTCAGCGGTTAAACATTGGCGGAAACTCCATTGCATCTGTTGAAGATGGAGGCATGTTCCGGTCATGGGATGAAGACCTCAATCACTTGCCACAAAACGGAAGCCTTGTAATTAAAAGGGTCATTCCAATCAAGTATACGCAGGCACCATCGTATATAGCACCAAAGAAAGTCTATCAAACTGCCAGGTCCATGGTTCCACATATGAATTTGAGAAGACGCAATCTTATGTGGAAAATACCAGTGGATTTGGGATTTAGATACTTGATTAGGCTCCATTTCTCAGAGCTTGAGTTGGGGATAACGCAGTGCGGTGAGAGGGAGTTCAGGATTATCATAAATAATCAAGTCGCTGAAGATAGTGCTGATGTCATCAAATGGGGTGCTGAACATGGAGTTGCAGTGTACAGGGACTATGTTGTGCTGATGGAGGGAGATAGGATGGAAGGTAAGCGTTATCTAAACATCACCTTCCAGCCAAAATTGGTGTTAAGCGGTAAAGAAACAGATGGGATCCTCAATGGGATGGAAATATTCAAGTTGAGCAACCCTGATAACAATCTAGCAAGCATGAGGACCATCGAATTTGTACGGAGTTCCAGATCTCAGAAACAAGGGGACAAAAAGACACAGTCTTTTGGCCGTAAGAATGCAGTTGCAACGGCGCTGACTGTTATAATCACTTTGTTGAATGTCACTGTGTATTATATCAGGCGTCTTTCAGAAACTAGTGCCAGGAACTTGCGTTCGTCATCCTCAGAAAAATTTTGCCGCCTATTTTCAATTCATGAGATCCGATCAGCAACCAACGATTTCAGTCATGAATTCCTCATTGGCAGTGGTGGATATGGTAGAGTGTATAAAGGAAGCATTGATGGAGGAGCTACAACCGTTGCAATTAAGCGATTGAAATCAGAGTCTAGGCAAGGCGAAAACGAGTTTTGGACAGAGATAAAGATGCTATCCAGGCTCCGCCATGAGCATCTTGTCCCTCTGATTGGTTACTGCAATGAAGGTCAAGAGATGATACTGGTATACGAGTATATGCCAAAAGGAACAGTTGCTGATCATCTTTACAAGATTGGTAGGCATGGTGGTTGTGCTCCTCCTCTCTCTTGGGAACAGCGGCTTAAGATCTGTATCGGTGCGGCACGTGGTTTGTACTTTCTTCACACCTCTCGACAGAGGGTAATCCACCGGGATGTGAAGAGCTCGAACATTCTGCTGGACGAGAATTGGGTGGCTAAGATTTCAGACTTCGGCCTGTCAAAGATGGGAGCACCTAACGAGTCAATTACACATATCAGTACCAATGTCAAAGGGACATTTGGGTATTTAGATCCAGAGTATTTCTTGACTCGCAAATTGACACGAAAATCTGACGTGTATGCTTTTGGAGTGGTGCTGTTTGAAGTGCTGTCTGGAAGGCCAGCTGTGGACTTACGACTTGAAGAGGAGAAACACAGCTTAGCTGCGTGGGCACGATACTGCATGAGAAAGGGAAAAGTCGATAACCTCATCGACCGTAATCTGATAGGACAAATCTCCCCAGCTTGCTTAAAGGTGTTTGTTGGAATAGCAGGGAGGTGCGTGGATACGCATCCACATGAACGGCCTGCTATGGCTGATGTTGTCATACCCCTTGAGTTAGCATTGGTGCTGCAACAGAGCCCAGGTTCCACAGAACAGGCAGAAGAAGACGATGATATCAACAACGTTGCAAGAAGTTCCAGTGAACAAAGTGATGGTGTTTTCTCATTTGATGAATTATCTGTTAACCCCTCCAATGGAGGAATGGAGCAGAACGTCTCCAAAGAGCTTTCAGGTGCTGCTCCTGGAACAAAAGAAACTTATGTTCTCAAGAATTCAAAGAAGGATAACAGTTCCAACAATGCAACATCATCAAGATGGTGGTGGGATCCATTTGGGCTTGTGCCAAGAAGTCCATCAAAAACGAAAGCTTCAGCACTACATGAAGGGCTCCGCCAATTCCACATCCAAGAGATACGAAAAGCCACCAATAATTTCCAGAACAGTTTCATCGTTGGCTTTGGAGGCTTGGACAGTGTGTACAAGGGCCTTGTGGATGATATCCCAAGAATTGTGGCGGTCAGACGATCAAGCAGTAGAGAATCAAGACTTTCGATGGCACGTGAATTGCAATCAAAGATGGAAATGGTCCCTTCACTAAAACATGCTCATGTCGTAACTCTGATCGGTTATTGCAATGATGAAGCTGAACTGATGCTTGTGTACGAGTACATGGCCAATGGAAGCCTCCATGATCATTTATGTGACCCTAACAAGGATCCACTCCCATGGAAGCGGAGACTTCAAATCTGCATTGGCGTAGCAAGAGGATTGTCCCATCTCCAGTCCACTGTTAAACTAACGAATCTCCACCGCAACTTGAAGTCAACCAACATTTTGTTAGACGAGAACTGGGTGGCCAAGGTTTCAGACATTGGGTTATCCCGAAGAAGAGGAGTCAGTGGTGCGCATACAATTGTTAGAGGTGACTGGGGTTCTCTGGACTCAGACTATATACTGGATGACAGATTAACAGAAAAATCTTACGTATTCTCATTTGGCTTGCTAATGTTTGAGGTACTCTGTGCCACTAAAGAATCAACTCATTGGTTGGATGAGGATCAGGTAAGTCTGGCTCGGTGGATAAAATCAGGCATGAGAAACAACCTCTCTGGCAACATTGACCCATGCCTAGCTGGTAAAATTGCACCTGAATGCTGTAGGATATTTGCAGAAACAGCCATTAAATGTCTGCTTGATAAGGGTTATGAACGACCATCAATGAATGACATAGTGGCAAGTCTTGAGGCTGCGCTTAAGCTGCAAGAAGCGTCAGACAATGATGAGGGTGTTTAAGTGCAAAGTAGCTGACATGATAATGCAGTTCAGTTTTGTATGATGTTTACCAATATTGTTCACTTCATTCTGTAATTATGTGTGCTATTTAATGCTAATTAAGCTTGTTGTACGGAAATTATACGATAGATGGGATGGTTACAAACCTTTGGGCAGCTTATTTTGAAGCATCAAGTTTAACTGGCTAACATGCCTGGTTAGAACTTGGTAGAAGATAGTTTAAAATAAAAAGGCCAAGAATAGAAAAACTGCAAGAGTTTTCTCCTTCCTATTTATACTGACGATTGTGCGGAGAGATTCTATTCTATTGGATCGAGGAATTTGATGAAAGATTTGAATTCAAATCGCTTTAATTATTTGGATTGCTTAATAGACATTTGAGTTTATAATACACCAACTATTAAAATATATTTTAAATACTAGAATAATTGATAATTTATAAATCCAAATACCTCCTAAATAACGTAAACAACTTGAAAAATTTGAGAGAATTTTTTAAATTCTTCGTTAGATCCCCCAATCGAAACGCAGCCTTGTGCTAGTTGAATTATTTGCATTACACGTAGTGATCTGGGAGATGCAAACTTGCGGAGTCCATACTTTCAGTGCACAAAACCGGGACGCGCGGTATTCAGAATTACAATTCACCTAAAGACTGGAAATACTCCCAATGAAATAGCCTTCTCGGCTTGATTTGTTCAAACGTACGTCTTCGAGCTATCCCGCACGCTTGCAGCGATTGTAGGCTGTACATGGTCTATTATTCATATTAACTGGCACGAACCAATTAGCATACTGAGCTGCATTGCAAACTGCCGGCCGCTGAAGAGCGCCGTAGGAAATTGCCTGTCCTTGTTGGAGTAGCAACCTGCCACCTGCAGAATAGTGCCTGAGAGACTCCCAATCCTCCTCATTTCCCCGGCTGCCGAAGAAGCAGTCTGCAAAAGTGCCATTGCACCACACTCGCGCATTGTTAAGCATATAAAAAGAAGCTGAAGCTCCTCCCAAGTCTTCTCCGAGGCTGAGCAACAAAACGAGGAAAATAAAACTGATGTATCTCTTTAATCCCATCTCAGCAGTGATATAGGATTAGACCTGTAAAAGGGGTCCGGGAAGGTCGCTGACTACCACAGTGAGTAATACCATTGAGCCACTTGATTGCGGACAAATAATACTGCAACTATGCAGGCATTCTTATTTGTTGTTTTGTCCCTATGCTGTTACACTTAAACTGGCTAAGAATCCTTTCCTTATTAGTATATTTTGTGCTCCTTTAGGAGAATTAAGAAAGCTTATAGTGTCGGCTAGCGAACCCTTTTCTTATGATTCTACATTCTGCATGATTGATGTCGGCAGATGATTTACTTGATTCCAAATTTACCAAATTTGTCTGTAAGCAAGCTTAAATAGTAGTAGTACTTGGCTGTCGGCACATCTGTTTTCCCCAAGAATTTTTTACGCAACCATGGAAATTGGTTGCCATCATCAAGATCATTTCATCAATATTGATCTCACATTAGAGGCTGTATGGCACAGTACATGAACAACAGTTCATGAGCAACTGCTTCTTTTAAATTCTGTATCAATCAGGAGTACTATCTTCTTCTCAAAGTCGTGGAGATACAGGTGAGCCACAAGATACAAGGGATCAGTGAACATCTTAACTACTAACACCACTAGTGCTATTAAAATGTAATGTTATGCTACTAATCGCTTGCTGACTACAAGCACAAGAAATAAAAACTATTAGAACAAGTCATTCCCTTGTCCTTGTGCTTTTACATTTCATGTTAAGAATGCTCCTGCTCAGTCTTGTGACCTTGTGCATCATCACTAGTGCTGTTCTAGTAATTATAGGCAATTCATTGCTGGAAAAAGTAATTTATAGGGAACAAAGGGGTATTCAATTTTCAATTAGTGACTTTATTGATCGGTTTATCTGGAAGACAGATTGGAAACAGCATTTGAACTTGTCACGCACTTTCACAGAGTAAAGATCAGCCACAAATCACTACACTTAGCTGTCCTTCAGTACTCTGCCACACTGAATTTCCAGTATGGCAGAAAAGAACAGCTTTCTGTAGCCAAGTTTGTCAAATTCTTGTTTGTGTAACTCCATGTATTCTTTTCTGCAAAAAAAAAAAAATCGTCTACCGAAGGGGCCCATGGGACCGAAGCACATAGTACCAATCAAACAGGACATCCTGGAGGAGGTCTAACCCAATCCATATATGCAAGATCAGATTGGAATGCAAACAACACTATAATTTCACGTCTTTAAACAGTTTTCCAACATCACACGACGGAATAGACAAACTCTCACTTAAGAAAAGAGGAAAATATTCAATCATATAAGCACAAGACATGGAAAATGCGAAGGCTCATCTAAATCACCAAAGCTGCCAATGCCAAGGAAATAATCCAGAAGTCTTTTTTTTTTAATTTTGGGTAGAAGTAATCACAAGTCATTACTCAATATCAAAAGGTGCTGCGTAACTTTAAGTTGCCCTCAAAATCCATGGTAAACCTCAACTGAAGATTAAACCCCCATCCTCATCATCATCATTATCATGATCCTCATCCCGGCTAAACTCCGAACATTCCTCAAGTGATGAAGCATTGAAGAGTTCACCAGCTTTGCTATCATTGTTAGTTGGCATTTTTACTGAACTATGGGGTTTCCCTTTATTCATCTGTTTCGCATTGAATCACAATAACCACAACAAATTAGCACAGCAGTTACATCAATGTCCTGAAACTAAAAACAATTAGCATTATGCAGCAGACTTGCAAATTAATGGACAATCTGAATCAACTAATTCAATGACAAGTCGGACTGCATGGAATCCAGATTTTGTGCATTATCTTACCGTCCGTAGGAGAGTTCTCCTCTCTCTCTCCCTAGCATTCTTGATCGCCTATCACCAAATAAAAAGATAATTAGCTTCTAAAGGAACAAAATCCCAAGTCCAAACCTCCAGCATTACGGAGGGAAAAATTCTCTGCTCAGTAAACAAACCTCCTCTAGTGTCTTCTGCTCAGTCTCCTTTTCTGAAAGGTCTCTGCAATGTACAGAAAATCATAAGTTCCTGAAAAAGCCTGTAATTGCTTTCCTCAAACACATAGTCACATAAGCTTATACACAATCCTTTGGGTGTAACATCTGACATGTATCTTTTTACCTCCCAACTATATGCCCAACCCGACATGAGCACTTTGCGCATACTTTATTCTCCTTAGCACAAGCTGGTAATATTACAAAGCATTTCAGCCAAGCAATTAAGAATCAAATATTACTCAACGCACTACGACAAATATTTAAACGAATCAGTAGAAATGCGAACAAAGAATTTTGAACCAAACAGAAAGGTTTAACTAACCAGTACAGAGATTATGGTAAGCTTGTCGAACAGCCCGCTTGGAACATTTCTGACTGAATCCCAAAGAATAAGACTATAAGTAAATAAATCCCGTAGCCAAAATTGAGTTGCGCATCAATAATTCAATACCAATCTTTTAGTACTACATAAATTTAAATAAAAGAGAAAAGAGACCAGGTAAGTAAGTACCATTTAGCGGGCTCAATGAGGGGTTTGTATTTGCCGTACTTGCGCTTCCATTCAATCTGTTCTTTACATCTCTGGCATACTCCGGTTACCTCTGAATATGGCCGGAACTTCCCTCCTAATTCCTGCCATCATTAATCATAGCAATACTATTACTTTTTTTCTTTTCCCAAACGAAAATAAAGAGGGGAAAACTTGCAAAGAAGGCGGTGAAGATTACGGTTTCGTTGATTTTAACACCAGCCTTGGGCTTCCAGGCAAATTGATTTTGGTGCCTTGGGGGACCTTTCCTGCTGCTCATGTTTTGTCTCACCTCTCTCGCCGCCGACCAAAGTTTCTTGGTTCCCCGGTCAAAAACCTATTGAGCGGTTGTGATTCAGTAATTTTGTTTAACTACAATAAACCCCCTGTCATAACAACCTGATTTCACTTTGCCCCCTAACTTTACTTTATTGCAATCTATCCATCTTTAAGACAAGAATACCCCTTCCAACATTTGATGGCAAGTGCGATTTTTTTTATTTTTTTTATTTTTTTTGTACTAGCAATGATAACAATTTGTATAAACTATTCTAACCTAATCTAAGGGGAGAGGGAAGCTAGTATGTTTGGATTGTGAATTATTAGAGATATTTTTACTGTAGCACTTTTTGTGATGTGATGTATGTGAGATAAAAAGGTAATTGGGAAGGTAAAAATGTGTATTGAAAATTGTAATGATGATGTAAGTAAATAAATTTGGGGAAATAAAGCCCAATCCAAACAAACCTTAATAGGAGGATTTATACAAACCTATTCTAACCTAATCTAAGAGAAGAGGGAGGGGAAAGTCACAAATACCTCCACCAATAGGCATGATCGAACCCTAGATCTCCCACCTCCATTAAAATTAAAAGACGTCTTGGTGACCGCCAGCCTAAGAGACTGTGGATGGGGGTTAATTCCACTTTGTCCCCCCAAACTTTGGACGATTACCCACTTCAGTCCTTAAACTTCAAAATGGGACACTTAAGTCCCTAAACTTATAAAATGGGACACTTAAATCCCTAAACCCTTATAAAATGGGACACTTCGACCACCAACAGCATTCAGGATTGTTAACAATTTTTCTTAAGTGAGAGGTATTTATAAGTTTAGGGACTTAAGTGTCCCATTTTGAAGTTTAGGAACTGAAGTGGGTAATCGTCCAAAGTTTGGGGGGACAAAGTGGTATTAACCCGTTGGATGGCAAGTGTGAATTGGACCTTTTAATTTGCAATTCAAGTCTTAAACCTTTATAAAAATGCATATTTTTCTTGTCTCTTTATATATATATATATATATATATATAAGTGAAAAATCTCAAACTCCAAACCTCTCTATTACCCTCTCACCCCATTTCCCCATTTCCCCATTTCCCTACCACCCAACTCAAGGTACCATTGCACGATGCATCTGCATTCTTTATGGAGGAAGCAACCGAATTTCTCGCCACGTCTGCCTTAAGGAAGAGGAACAAAATGAGGAAAAGAAGACTAGTATTCGCCTTGAAGCTGAAGCTCATGATTTCCCAAAAAGGAAAAAGAAACTTTTTTGAGCGATACAAAACAATACTAATAATTTCAGGTTGTTCGAAAGCTAATACGGATAATGCGCGTCCTCTATGCTTCCATAACGCCTATGCATTGATGCGTCTGTAACTAATAGCTCCAGATTTAGCATTACATTCGAGAAATTCAAATCTTCTTTACGTCATAAACTGGGGATCTTTGTCTGCATCTTAAGAATGGCTTTGAAGTGTCACTGCTGTTACACTGAAAGTTGTTCAGAAGAGCGCACGATAAACCTTGTCTGGTGTCTTTGCATCCCCAGTGGTACTACCGCAGACCCAAACGGTAAATGGGCAACACCGATAGTCATACCCAATAATCAGGTGCTTGAGCAAACCAAAACTGCTTGCTTAACGACTGGACTTCTCTCTGGCGATTGATTGCTCAGGGGATAGTATTTAGGTTGACAGCTTAGAAGCAACTGACAACTGACAATCAACCCCGACCCAAGATATCATGAAACAAAATTCTTTCATTTAAGCTAGTGATTTTTATAAGTACATCCAGTACAGGAGTATACAAATTCATCAAAAGAATTATATGATCACATCGTCAAAGTTATTTGAAAAAATTGGCAACCGTGCACTTTCAGTTTTAAGGTTGCCAGGTCTGTTGCAGGTAATACACGCTTCCACCTTCCCTTGCATTGTCCCTTCCCAGAGTAAGCATTCCTCCAATTTTGTATCTAAATCTCATCAAATTTAACAAAGATCTATAATCTACTAGGAAAAACGCAACTGTTATGGAATCCTGCTTGATAAAGTCATTCTTCTTTTGCACACAACCTCTCTGTCAAAGAAAACACAATGACTAATCAACAGATTGACCACGAGAAAAATGACTCTAAATCTGATTGCTGTGTCTGATAAGAAAATATTAATAAGAAGGAACGTGTGAACTAAATACTCTATACAAAAGTGGCCCGACAAATATATTACTCCTTAAACTGCAATCAACATGAAAAATATCAAGAATGCAACAATATAGTAGGGAATGAAAGCATAAACGCATGACAAGGAAATCCTGTGCCAAGATCATTAAAGGACATTATTCAAGCAGACTAAGAACCAAGGCAGTTGTGTAAAAAGGCAAAGACCGTACAGTTTAAGGCACTAAATTATAGTAGTTTCTCGCAACACAAACCAAAGCTAACAAGAAAACATTGTGTTGTGGCCTTAGAATCAATCTTCATCTCTTTCATTTTTACTTTTTATGGTTTCATGAAAAATCAATAAGCACATAATTTCTAAAACAAGATGGAAAATGATGCTAAAAAAGCGGGATTTTGATGACATAATATGACTGGAAAACTCAAAGAGTCATACTCAAATATTCGTAGGCTAGTATCATTGAAGTTCCCCATGCTGACATGCTGAAAAACCTTGGACCGAGTCCTCTATAAAATCCTGTCCATCCATCTTCTGAGATCAATGTTTTGACTATTTGCCTGGTTGTGGGTCTCTTCGCATGCCCCATAACCTGTAGAACATGAAAGACTAGTTGCATAAAATCATCAACATCAAGAGCCTCATAGCAGAACATAGAACATCTAATTCAAAATCCAACATGTATTACTTTAAAGACAGTTAAATCATTCTAACTTCAAAAGAAAGAAGTTTGGGACTTCAAGCTACAGTCTTCACCATCTAAGGGCATCCGTTCTACTCCTGTTGCTATTAATATCACTTCATTTGGGAAGCTGTGAACAAAATTTGCAGAAACTAGTTCCAAAGTCTAGGGCCAAGTCACTCACTTCAAAGATTTGAGTTGTTTGCAACAGGATACTTGGAAAAGTCATGACTATAACATGAACAGAACTAGGTGAAGGACAATGTAAAAACAAGATTACCGCCACCAGACAAAACAAGATAGTCTAAGCATGCTGACGCAGCCATCTATGTGGGCAATGAATGGTAAATTGTGTTCTTGTAATCTAGATCAGAATTTAGAATTACTAGAACATATGCATGCCTGTAATCGAGTCTTGATAGTGTCCAATGGCGTTGTGATGCATGATGCAGTAGCACCAGCAAAGATCCCTCCAGCAGCTTGGACCATCACTATAGTCCCCTGACTAGGAGCTTGTCCCGCATGCTCGCTGCCTTGACCTAGAAGCCTGCCAGAAACATCAGAATGATGCCATGCCAATCAAGATATAGAAAAGTTCAATTAGTATTCCCTCCATCCCATTGTCATGTTTTTCTATTTGGTCTGTCCCAAAATTTGTGTCACTTTCTAAATTTGGCAAAAAGTATTTTATGCAGTTTACAAGTCTACCCCTTCATTTACTTGCTTGGGCGGCCCACCATTTTGTCATCAGCAAAAAGCCAGTCAAATGCATGGAAAGGTAAATATGTCATACAAACTAATAAATGCACAAGAGTGTGCAACACACTCGAGCTATGTCATGGGTTTTGGTCAACTAAAACTATTCTTTGGCCCCACAATCTACTATTTAGCGATTTGAGTAAGAATCTGAATTAGTATGTTCCAGCCCCACCACTCTTGCCAAGTTGCTTTACTAAGGGTAATCATGTCAAACGAACCCAAACTTTTCACCAACTCACAATGCTGAAAAAAAAGTACACTTCCCAAAATGTGACATAAAATTTGGGACAGAGGGAGTATTTAATTTAGGCAGCATTTAAGCGTGCACTTTATGGATAGGATGCAAATGTTTACTTCTAATGTACAGCATCACAACCATGTCCAGAATCACAAGATATAGTTAGTAAGTCACTGATGCAATTGCAAATTATATAATTGTTAACACGCATGCAGTTGGACTGGCAGAAGCAGAAACGTAAAATATTACAAATATTCAATAGTTAATTTTCCTTTCAACATGAGAGTCCATTTATAATCCTGTCCCACATATATTAGCAAGAAAACTGAAATAGCAAATCTCACCTCCAGATAAACCGTTGGCTTGAACCATAGCTTGCCCACCAAACAGCACTAGATGGGGAATAAGTCATAATAGATAGACCAAATCCTCTGTACAATCCACGAATTCCATCTGTTTTGAGAACTTGACGCACAACATCCAGGCCACCATTATAGCTTGCATGGCCTGAATATCCTTGCACCATCAGCTTTTGGCTAACCTTTTCAAAATCAGTTTCAAGCACTTAAACTCCCAAATTGACCACACAGCTTGGAACATTTATGCTGGAGTGAAAATTTATTGGAGAATACGTTTGTTGAAATTGGTTGAGCATGTAAGTTCTACTTGATAATAGAATAAACCAAACATGGAAAGTACGAATACTCCAGGAGGAAAACAAAAGACATGGAAAAATTAGATTTTGAATGGTAATTGTATACTCAAAAAGCAATCACCGAAAAAATGATTTTGTTAGCAAGACTATGAGATATCAAACCAAATTATAATATGGTAAATTTCCTCCCAGCCCCAAAATCTTACTCCCTTAGAATATTTGAAGATAGAGAGATGGCAACCGCATACCACATCAATTGGGACAAATACAGCTTGTGAACAGAGAGATGCAGACATTCCAGCAATTCCATTCGCAATAGCAGCCTGTGTAGGCTCTGAGAATTTGAATGGTTCAACCATTTTGTAAGCAGCCACCTTCGTTGTCTCTAATGCAGTGAGGAATATAATCCTAGCAGGAATTGCTCCAGTGATGACCGTACCAAAACCTCTGTACAATCCAGGAATCCCATCTGTTCTTAATATTCCTTTTATGACAGAAAATGCATCCTTCTCTACAGCTTCTTTTGTAGCAACCTGCAGCCTAGTCTTCACAACTGATATAGGATATAGTCCAACCGTAAGACCCGTAAATATTCCAGCTCCAACAACATAGAATTTGCTTTTGTCAAGCCTACAAGAAAGATTCAAAGAAACATAACACCACTGATTCTAGTATTTCTTTAACAGCGTCTATCAAGGTAATGCACGGCAAAGGAAATAAGTGATAATATTACTCAAAACAAATGTCAACTGTTAACAGAAACAAAACCACTTCATTCAACTAATTATACAACCTACTCACCATTGTCCCTTCGTATAATTGCCTACAGAAAGCCAATAACCTGGCCATGCCCTAGAAATAGTCTCATATTTTTATGGGTAGGTATAGTCAGTTTCAGCTTCTACAATAAAACCAGGCAATAAGAAGTAATAAATACCCCACATTAAACCATCATAATAAGGAAAGAAATCCATCTACAATCGTCTCGCATTTGTGTAATCAAATCATAATTCAGCTTTAACAACAAATTGAGACACAAGTTTAATACACTTTAAGACATTAATGCTCCAAATCGTAAGTCGTGATCGGCAAACTTCAATGCAATCACAAAGAAACAATAAAGGGGAAATAAAATTAATGAACAAAAGAACACAGTTAATTCGTAGCACCATAATTAGTCGGTAATAAGAATGAACAGGCGGATCAAGTAAACCTTACTTGTCCCAATTAATCTCCGCTTGACCTAACGAACCTCGATGAGCCTCAGCAGCGTCCATCTGGAAATCCGTCAACCAGGCAATACCAAATCCTAGAGGCCAAACTCGGAATGAATACTATTTCTTTCTGGCTTTTTTTGGGGGGGCACAAAAAAAAATTGATTAAGTTTAAGATATCTTCGAATTAGGATTCTTCGTTTAATGAATCAAACAAGGAAAAGAAAAGAAATGAAAGATGGTTCCTCTGCTGCTGACCAGTCATTTAAATGCTACAAATTTCATGTGAAAAGATGAATGCCGTTTGTGCGTTTGTTTGACAGTTAGATTTTGGGCAACGCTGCAACCCTCATTGGCGGGCGGCGGCTGGAGCATCTGCCGTGCTAAATTACCCAATAAGACTCTCCTAGCCTAATTATGGAAGGCTAAAGCACAAAAGTCATGCAAGGGTGTTTCTGTCTTTTTGGGGGAGACCGGTGTATCTGCCGCTGTTGAGTCTGCGGCTAAAATTTTGTACTACTTTAATCGTACGTCTTTTCTTTTCCGTTTCCTTTTTATTTCTGGGATAATTTCAGAAACCTCCCTCGAGGTTTCAAACAATTTCACTCGACTCCCTTTAGGTTTAAGAAATTATATTTACCTCCCTTGGCATCAGAAAGTACCTAAAATGGCCTACACTTGGTAGACAATTCTCAATTTAAAACAATAGATTTACAAAATCCAAAAAAAATTTCTATTTTTCTATCTCGTCTATTTTTGCTCCTTTTTTTCTAGTTAATATACTATTATACCATTTTTTATTACCTTCAATTTTATGGATATTAGCAAATTGAAATTGGAATATTGACAAAGGGAGCAGATTATGTGTCAAATTAGAAGGAAATGAAGAGACTCACAGTAACAGGGAAATAAATAATAAAATTAATTATTGAAATAAGAAAAAGAACCATAGATATGGAATTTGTCATATTTTGCTTGTTGTCAAGAAATTTTTTTGTAAAATATCAATAATTGCACGAGGATTTGTTGTTATAATTTTATTGTGGAGGTATAATTTATTCTCTACTTTTGAAATGTTAATATTTTTAAGGTAATAAGAGAGTTGTAATGGTGGTTTTAGATTAAATGAACTTGTATTGAAAAGGTATTTGGGTATTGAGATTTAATTTTGGGATATAAAATTGGTTGTCAATGGTATGTGGTGTGTGTGTGTGTGTATTTTTTGTATTTTTTTTTTTTTGCATAGCAAGCATCGATATTGGCTCTATTTGGATTGTAAATTATTTGAGATATTTTTACTGTAGCACTTTTTGTGATGTGATGTATGTGAGATAAAAAGGTAATTGGGAAGATAAAAAGATGTGTTGGAAATTGTAATGATGATGTAAGTAAATAAATTTTGGCAAATAATACTCAATCCAAACAAACCCATTGTATATGCAATTTGAGACTTTTGAACAGCTATTTAGATTTGGAGCTTATGATTGGATGGTTATTAAGGATTAGGCTTGTCGATTTATGCAAAGTGTGGAAGAAAATGATTTAATATACTATGTTTTTCTTTCTTAATTTTGTAGAAAAGAGCAATTTAAGATATTTGAGAGAAAATCTAGTTTGTCAAACGAACATTGTTATAGAAATAGTAAAAATAGGGGAGGTATATGTAATTTTAAAAACTTGAAGAGAGCTTTCTGCAATTATTAAAAACTTTAATGGAGGTTTGTGAAATTATCCCTTTTTAAAAAAAAAAAAAGAAAAAGAAAAAGAAGAACTCAGTCCATTTTCAAGATTATGTAGTCATTTTCTGGGTGCTTTTACAAAAGATTTGTAAGGACATTTTTTTCTTTGATAATTTACTTATGGAGATATTAAGATGGTTCAAATTTGGTTTTTAGAAATTTGTAGAAACATGTTTAATAATATATTTATGAAAAAACTCCAGCACAAACGAGGAAAAGGAGAGAGAGTTATCATCGGTCTCTTGTGAGAACTTTTTACTTCTTTGACGATGTTGCGGCCATATAATTACTTCTATATATTATCAAATGAGTGCGTGTTAGTGGAAGCCCAATTTTATTAATTACAAGGCGTGCTTAAGGGCATGCAAAACTGCCAACCATAAGAAATTCTTTTTTATGATACCAACCTTAAATATTCAATACCAAGTCGGTTAGCTAATTAAGCTTTGTTTGATTTCTTAAATTTCACAGTATAGGGCTGTTAGAGATTCGAACTCTTGGTCAACGATTCGACTCGAGTAGCTGGTTTGTTAATTCAAGTTGAGCACTTGCCTCAGAGAAGAAGAAGGCTCGAATGCTCGACCAATTTATTTGAGCAATTATATTTTTTAATTAAAAATAATGTATATGTGAAATTACACTTATACGTATGGAAGTAGTGAAATTTACTATTAAAAATTGAGTTTGAATTCAAGTAATTCTAACTTGACACAACTTGCAAGAACCCCCGAAGTCATTTGAGTTGAGGTCGAGGCCATGTACTACTTGTTCGAATCGAATTTGAACTTAAGAGTTTTTACTCAATCAAACTCGAATAACATTGACAATAATTGAGCTCGACTTAACTAGAATATATTCCTATTTCATACCAAATAAGGAGAACAAATAGAGAAACATATCATTATTAACGTATGTAGTCATATTGAGTAACACATAATCCATTTTGACATATAAATTAAAAAATTGAACGATAACATCACTTGAGGAGGCCAACTAGTAGCAAACGCTTTAAATCATATTTCACTTAGTATATGATGATTTTTCATAAAAATATAATGAACAATTTGTAAAAATCCTTACGCGTGATTTGGGCGTAGCCTAATTCGTGCAGTGGCTCGGATGGAAGCCACTCACACCTTTTTTTTTTTTTTTTAAACCAATACATGCCACCGAGAGCCAGTCATAATCCACGACTGAGTTGCAACTCTCAATCCGTCACCATCTTTTGATTTTGGTTTTCAAACTAGTAGTGCCAACTGCCAAGTAGTAACGTTTAGGGGGGGGGGGGGGTGATTAGTGGATTATAGGTGTGGAGATTTAGCTTTTGTTTATCCGGGAGGAACACGTGCACGTGATATCAATTGAGCTGGCTTCGCACTGTCTTCCAACGCGGATTAAAAAGCAAACCCGTCAAAGTAAAGCTAAGCCCCACAGTATCCTGTTAACTTCACTGTAGAAAGTAGGACGGATAAATTCACCTAAAAATCTAAAATGTACTACTTATTATTAGGATTAATCTATCTTATATTATTGATCAGCGTTGATGAATGATAACTATATAAAATTTAAATTTAAAATTTAATTTTTGCACATGTGTCATAAATCTAATCGTGATAATTTATGCATCGTCAATTTATATAAGATTTACTTTTATTATTATATGTAATTTTACTTTTGAGTAGGGATATCAACTCTCTCGCTCTCTTTTTTTTTTCTTTTTTCCCCTTTTCTCTTTGGTGGCAAAAGGAGATGCTACCAAAATAAACATTCGATGAACTTCTTGGGTTATTATTATTATATTAATTAAAGACAAAAAAAGTTAAGTGGGCAATTTTTCGTAGGACATGAACGTCCAGATTGACAAAGGGAATGGGACGAAAGCCGTCGATTAATAGTTTAGCGGCATTTCACTGTCGTCCTGTTAATTTATTTGTTTCGGTAAGGTGGAAAAAAGGGGTACCGCGGGGCCCCCACCCCGACTTGGTCATATTATTTGCCCCTTTCGAAACTTCTTTGTTTAGTAGTAGTATAATATTAAAGCCACCACCGACACTAGAAATGCTAAATGCGTTTAATTTGTTAATCATTAAAGGGCCTAAGTCTCCCAATCATCCATCTTATTAAAAAATAAAAAAGAAAATTACTACACTTGTTACGGAGTTCCATGCTTTCATTTTATTTCAACAAGGCAAATACTAATCTTTGTGCAGTTAACTAAAAACATATAATTAGTATACGAATTTTTTCTTTTGATTAGTCAAAAAACTTTATATATAGAGAGAGGGAGAAGAAGAATGATGAAAGTTGAAGGTAATAATACATGAGGGTTGATATGAAAAAATAATAGTCAGTGGTTGATCTGAACAAACTACCCGCTGATTGTGGAGTTTTTTTTTGTTTTTGTTTTTTGGAACCGAATTAGGACACATTTATCCTTCCAATTAAAGGTAAATTAAGATACATTCCGTGTTTAATTCTCCTTAGAGAAAATTTGTTTTTTCTTTTTTTTTTTTTAAAAAAAGAAACTCTTTTGTCCCAGTGTCGGCGGCGTCGGCAAGTGGGTACTAGCACCACTGCCTGTGAAATTCAATACCCTTGATTGCAACGTAGTATCTTCCCAGTCTGACCAGATGAAGTATTGGCTGATGTTTTAACAATGGGAAGGGGAAAAAAATTGAAGAAGAGAGATTTAAACATTATTGTATTTGAATTAAGGGTACCATCACTGGCTACAAACAATGTTTGTTTTAAAAATAAAAAAGAAATAAAAAAGAAAAGAAAAATCCAACATGATTTAGGAAAGAGGCACCAAAAAAAAAAAAAACTCTCCCCATCCATGATACTGTATGTGGGGCTCGTTTTACCTTTTCAATGTCCTGACTAGTTGGGTAACGTCTTCAGCTAATTTGATGTACTATTTTTTTTTTTTCTTAGGTGGTATTATCAAGTACAATTTTTTTCCGGTAACAATGATAATAATTGTATAATCTATTTTATCCTAGTATACAGGGGAGGGGAGTTTAAAAAGACTTGTGTTAAGGATTAATAAATGTATAGATTTGACTAAATTAAAGAAATACTTTAGAATCATCCCTAAATTTTATTTTTGTTGCAGGTGGGATTCTTTGATTCTTTGGTTTAATTGCTTAGCTTTCCTTTCTCTGCTTGCAGTTTATGATTGGTTACTGAAAGGAAAGAATTATAAGCCTACAGACCATTATGAAAGTGACATAACTAAATACTATTCAATTTGTCATAATCACTGGAACTATTACGAAAGAATTCTATTACCAGCAGTGGTTAAAGAAAGACTTGCTCAACAAAGTCTAAAGCTCCATGTGAGTGAGTTGAGGGAGGGAGGGAGCTTAGGCATAGCCAGGTAGTGTTAGTGCAGAGACAGCTCACCACCGCGTTCTCTCTCGCTTACTCTTTTCCCTTTGCTTCTCGACCAACATTCACTTCGGTACCAGATCCTGAGCGGTGGCCAAACAAGAAAGCTTGCTGCTGAAAACAAACATGGATTCTTCCTGCTTTAGATCTCTATCCAAATTTACAGCATGTGCCATTGTGGTGCTACTTTCCCTTTCTTGCTTCAGCTTTACCACGACAGGTGCGTCCATTTCTTCCTTATCTCGTGTAATGATTCTAAATTCGGGAATTTTCTGTTGCTTCTTGATTTTGATGAATGGGATTTTGACAATTTTGCAAAGATGATTTTACTGGTGTGTCACAATTATGTGACGGATATAGCAACTTGGTTAATTGGTCGAAGAATGGGAGAATGCAAATGAATTAATCATCAAGCTCAGATCTTTTTGTCTTTCCATGCAACTCTTTGCTCTCTTTTTAATGGGTTTTTGGGAAACAGGATTTCTATATTCAGCTTGTTTGCTAGAGCCTTGGTTTGAATACAAGATGCTCTCTGTTTTGTGATTGTCTTGCGGAAATGACAAGAAGAAGCACTGGCTTTATATCTTCATGAGCTAGCCTGGAATTTCTTGTTCAAGTTTGATAGCTGATTGTTTGAGATCCCAATTCTCAATTTCCATACTTGGTTGATGTCACATGAAGGGGAGATTTTGGGGTACAAAAAATCGAGCCTTTACTAAACGATTTAATTTTGCACCTTAGTCCATGGAGTTGTTCCAGAATCAAGTAATACTAATTTAAATTATCTGCCAATTCTAGCATTTAGTTGGAGTGACGAACTATGTGTGGCACGATGTGATAGCAGGTGGCTCTAATTAACTCTTTGATGTGCTACGTTGTTTCTTCTTATATTTGCTAATAAGTTGTGACATCTAGAGATGTTTAAAAACTTAAGTAGGAGTTTAGTCTTCTAAAATGGTATGTGAACCAAGAAGATTGATGTTGATCTAAATCTTTTCTCCGCCTTCCCTGCCTCTCTTCCAGAAGCTTATGATGCACTTGATCCAAACGGGAACATCACGATCAAATGGGACGTTATAACTTGGACGCCAGATGGCTATGTGGTATGTACTCTCTTTTGTGTACAGACGGGCACTAACACATTCATGTGCACAGATGAGCACTACACCTGCATGTATTGTTTATGACTTGACTTGAGAGCGCAAGAGATCTTAATTTGGACCCATTCTTGATGTATAGGGATTATATGGCCCAACTGCAGTATTACACTCTAATGACACCATGTTTTAGCAACTTTAGTTGTAATGTTGTACTTGTAACTTTTGCTGCAATAACTGATTTAATAAAATGAATTTGCCAGGCTGTCGTCACAATGTTCAACTTCCAGCAATATCGGCACATTCAGGCACCAGGTTGGACTTTGGGATGGACATGGGCAAAGAAAGAAGTCATATGGAGTATGGTGGGAGCCCAAACTACAGAGCAAGGTGATTGTTCAAGATTCAAAGGGAACACACCACATTGCTGTAAGAAAGACCCAACGGTAGTTGACTTGCTTCCTGGAACGCCTTACAACCAACAAATAGCAAATTGCTGCAAGGGAGGTGTGATTAACTCATGGGTTCAAGATCCAGCAACTGCTGTTAGTGCTTTCCAAATTAGTGTTGGTTCTTCAGGAACAACCAACAAGACAGTTAGGATGCCTAAAAACTTCACTTTAAAAGCACCTGGACCTGGATATACTTGTGGACCTGCTAAAGTTGGTAAACCTACGAAATTTTCCACCGCAGATGGAAGGAGGACAACACAGGCAATGAGTAAGTCAGCAGCCTTTTTGTTATTTGCTTTTAATGCGCTTGTTTATGTACCTTGGTATTCTTGAGGCACCAGCACAATAGCCAAATTCATCATGCACTCGTTTCTGTAGAAAGCATTTTAGAATTTAGAGATGTTGTTGAAGATTTGAAAATGGTTGATTGCATTATGGTGGCATTGTGGAGACTGATGGAAAAGTGCATCAATTCCCAGTCATGCTTGCAATTAAAAGTATCTTCATTGTGTGACTGAAGGTAAATTTGTATTTTAGCCTCTAAAAGATCTGGTTGTAAGTCATTCTCTTGTTATGCAGTGACATGGAACGTTACGTGTACATACTCTCAGTTCTTGGCTCAGAAAACTCCGAGTTGCTGTGTTTCACTCTCATCGTTTTATAATGATACCATTGTACCATGCCCAACTTGCACGTGTGGCTGCCAAAATAATGGTTCTCATCCAGGGAGTTGTGTAGAGTAAGTTCCTTTAAGCATTATGCTTCTTCTCCTTTTCATTTTTAGTTTCTGTAAAAGTCTCTGATATAAATTTTTTTTTTGTTTGCCTTTGCTCCTGCAGCGCTGATGCGCCACATCTAGCTTCAGTTGTTTCAGACCATGGGAAGAGCAACAACTTAGCGCCTCTTATCCAATGCACGAGTCATATGTGCCCAATTCGCATCCACTGGCATGTGAAAGTCAACTACAAGGAATATTGGCGGGTTAAGGTCACAATAACAAACTTCAATTACAGAATGAATTACTCACAGTGGAATTTAGTCGTCCAACACCCCAACTTTGATAACCTGACTCAGATATTCAGCTTCAACTTCAAGCCATTAACTCCTTATCAAGCTATAAGTAAGTCCTATGGTACCTATGAAAGCTATCTTGGGTCTTACGTTACTTGTCCTTTTGGGTTTCCTCTGTTTTCATTTTTTTTGTTGGGGTTTGGGGGAAGCAATAACCATTACGGCCTATATATTGATAATCTGGAGGTTTTTCTATACGTCAAGTATTGGGAGTCCAAGTCAACTTGATAAACCTAACATTCTTCTTTCCTTCGATAGATGATACCGCCATGCTTTTTGGAATTAAGTTCTACAATGATTTCCTCATGGAAGCTGGTCCTTATGGAAATGTTCAGTCAGAACTTCTATTCCGGAAGGATAAATCAACTTTCACATTTGACAAGGGTTGGGCTTTTCCTCGAAGAATCTATTTCAATGGAGATAACTGTGTAATGCCGCCTCCTGATTCTTATCCGTATTTACCCAATGGCAGTTCTCGACGAGATATCTCCATTGTTGTGCTAGTGACCACTCTTTTGTCATCTATTGCATTCTTCTTTTCTTGTCTTTAAGAATGCTGCATTTCTAGCAGTAGCTTAAGCAGCAGTGTCAAGCCTACAGCTGAGGGAGCCAATTGAAGAGTCGACACCGTATCAAAGATGTCTAGGAATGCATAGCTTCCAAGTGCATAAATTTGGAAAAAACCATCGGTTTCATCTTCTTCTTACAGCAAAGATTGGAGAACACATTGCCAACCTCCTGTTTGTGACAGTTCGTGCCATGCCATGGTTGTTGTACCACATTGTGTTGTTTATAGTTTTTTAGTTCTTAGTGTTAATAAATACCACTCAAGAACATAAATAGCTGATAGCAAAGATGATTTTGACTTGTATTTTTCAACGTTCTACTCTTGTTTTCTTAACATTGTCTACATAATAGAGCCATTCAGAAGATAATGCACGCTTGTAGTAGTACCTTTATCTTTTCTTTTCTTTTTTTACATATTGACTTTTCTAAGGGTTACTTGATGCAGCGTTGAGCAGTAGATCTCATAAAATTATTTTACCCAAAAACAAAAAAGAAAAGTAGATCTCATAAAGTAACGAATGATATGTTGTCATGGACCATGGTGCATAAATACAGTGTGTTGGGTGTATATCTTTTGTATTACAACCTCTTAGTAGTTGACTGAGCATATGCATCTTTAAGATTAAGTGCCATTTTCTCCTTAGCAAAGTACTCAATAAATGTGTACCTGGGCTTCCAACTTTTCTGCGGCCGTGTCTCTCTGCTTCAAAACTTAACAGTAATGTTCAAATAATCAAAACTAGGATATGATTACCATATCCATACAATTAAAAGTGTAAGAACTGAACATATCCATGTTGAGAAACGAACTGGGTTTTGATTTGCAGAATTTGGTAAGAATGGATAGGCTTCTGGCGGAGGCATCATACACTCATCACCATTGAAGTATACTTTCCGGGGAAATGCCCATCCTTGCTTGAGCGTAAAAGTGTCCTTGTCCTTTCGAAGAAGTACCTCAGATTGGACATTTCCAAATTGTCCTGCTTCCATTAGCAGATCGTTGTAGAATTTCATGCCATAAAACATCCCTGTATCATCTGCATTTCACATTACATTCATTTCAGCTCGACATCTTCTAGCACTCTTTCCCTTTTTGCAAGACAAAGGATGCATGTCACTTACTGATGGCTCTGTAGGGTTCGAGTGGCTTGTAATCAAAGCTAAAAACTTCAGTCACGTTGTTGAGATTGGGATGCTGAACGACGAGAGTCCATTGCGTGTAGTTCATCCGGTAATTGAAGTTAGTGATTGCTATCTTTGCCCTCCAGTAATCCCTGTAGTTGATCTTCACATGCCAGTGCACCCTTACAGGGCACATGTGGTGCGTGCACTGCAGCAGCGGTGCATTATCTTTTCTCGGAGTGTTTATTCCAACTACGCTAAGAAGCTTGGAGTCGCTCCTGCATCATTAGGCATTTGAGTTGGGATCCTTTACATGATACAGTGAACAGGCAAATGATATATGTTGTTTTGGTACTGCTATTAGATAGATGTGAGCTCACTTGATGCATTTTTTCTTGTTTTCACAACCGCAAGCACAAGATGCGCAAGGAGTGATCGTCTCATTGTAGAAGGACGAGAAGGAAACACAGCAGCTGGGGTGTTTTCGAGCTAAGAACTGGGAATAGGTGCACGTCACGTTCCATGTCACTGCAGAGAGAAAGCAAGCATGCATTGAGGGGGAAATCGATAAGTACTAGTAGAGATGACTTGCAGAGCCAAAAACCATCAAACAGTTGTTAAGGAAGAGGGCCATACTCAGGGCCTGAGTTTTGCGGCGACGATCAGGAGTGAGAAAATTGGTTGGAGGAACCACCTTTGCAGGGCCGCAGGTATAACCTGGTCCTGGACCGAGCAAAGTGAAGTTTTTGGGAAGTTTGACAGTCTTGTTTGAAGTACCCGCTTGGCCAACGCTGACTTGGAAGGCAGAAACGGAAGCCTGTGGATCTTGGCCCCAGGAAGACAAGACTCCACCTTTGCAACAGTTGGTGAATTGTTGGTTGTAAGGAACACCAGGGAGGAGGTCTACAACGGTTGGGGTCTTCTTGCAACAATGTGGGATGTTGGCTTTGAACTTGGAGCAGTCACCTTGTTCAGTGGTTTGCGCACCCACCATACTCCAAATTACTTCTTTCTTAGCCCACGTCCATCCCAGCGTCCAACCAGGACTCATGACGTGCCGGTACATTTGGAAATTGTTCATCGTCACAGCAGCCTTGGCAAAGCATCAAGATTACTCATCAATTCACTCTATATATAACTGCTTAGTCTAAACGATGTATCTTTAAATAATTCTCAGACAGTATCACGCGTAATATCATCATACGACCACGGAAGGGAAGAGGACGCACCACATAGCCATCCGCAGTCCATGACATTACATCCCATTTGATTGTTATGTTCCCATTTGGATCCAAAGGGTCGTACGCAGCTGCAAAAAAACCTGGAACCAACTTAGAAAATGCTCAATAAATACAACTGAGATCGAGAAATCAACTTGTTAATACCTGCACAAGGAAGGAGGAGGAGGAAGCAGCCTGCTAGGACAAGACTGGTCATTTTTCGTCTGAGAAATTTTGATCAGTTTTTTCTCATTCGATATGAGCGTTTTGTAATTTTCTCATTCGATATCAAACTGATGATGGCATGCAATGTAGGTTGAACTGGGGTTATCAAAGAACCAGTTTGTTGGCAACTATCTACCCTGGTGGAGACTGAGATACTAACCAAGGAAAGAGATGTGCAAAGGGAAGTATTTGAAAGCCGGGAGCGCTTTACCAAATACCAACTGGTTGTTGGTTTATCATTGGTGTGTTTCTTACATGTTTTGAATGATGTTGTTAAAGAGTTTCTGCATCTGGAAGCAAAGATTTGGTGGATTTTTGAGAATGAGCAGTACATCGGAACGGCCATGCTTCGGTTAGAGAAGTTGACAGGTACTAGAAAATTACCAGTACCACATCGAAACTTTCTAGACTTTGTAGTTAAAACCTAACCACTGCTCTTCACGTCAATGTGGTTAATCAGGAAAATGAAGGCAAGGCACCAATTCACCAACTTTATATCTGATTCTACCCCCAAAAATAAATCAATAAAAATAAGAAAGTGAAGAGGTCTAGAAAGTAGAAAGTAGGAGTTTTTCATGATGAACCCACGGCACAAGTGTCCTGAGTCAGAACTGGCAAAGCAGGAGTTTGCATCATCAAGTAAAAGGCTAATGGGCCCGGAGCAGAATGTCGGTGTTGGTGTCATTCCAGTAACTAAGAATTCTGATATAAACAGAGACACCGCAACCAACTTGAGAAAAGCTCAACTTCTCTGGGATTTGATTTTTTTTTCCTGTTTGCGTGTTTTGGGGGGGGGGGTTTATAACTTCTTTTTTTTTTTTTTTCTGTCATATGACTACGTGTGGTATCCTGAATCACCAGACTAGTCCACACGTGTCTCACACCAATCTGCCCAAGCCGTGTGGGTTGTTACATCGAAGATTCGATCCTTAGCAGTGGTATTCACCTAACTAGGCTATTACCACCAGACCAAAACTCGGGGGCTGGTTATAACTTTTTTTTTTTTTTTGTCATATGACCACGTGTGGTTATAACTTATAATGACGTCTTGTAAACAGCTACTGTAACTATTCCGTTCCAAATTCAGCTTATTCATCAAATAGTGAACGCTAATTTCCTATATAAATGTCTCAAATCGCAATTATCCTAACAGCTTCTCATGTTAATGAGCCAAATGCATGTAAATTTACAATGTAAAAACTGAATTATAAATTAGTAGATTTTAAGATCGCACGCAAAACTTGGTTTTTTTTTCCTTTTTGAAAAAAAAAAAAAGATTGCATAGTGGTCCGACTTGGATTTTTCCACTTTTCTTGGAATGGTGGCAATGCTCCTGCTTCGCCAAGCAAGAAATTTATCTCGCTTGGGCCGAACGACTCCCTGAAACTCAACGGGGCCAACCATGATTTCCTCACGTTTAGAGTTTCTGTATGCTCGGATAAAGCATACGCTTGACTTTTTCTTTCCCAAGTAAAGAGTAGCACAAAAGAAAATATACAAAATGAAGCTTTATTTATGGCAATAAACTTTTTTAGTTTTCCCAAGAAAAGAAAAACTTAAGAAAAATATTCAAAGTGCATTGGTGCAAAGAGTCGGAAATTGTTGATTCCTCGGGTAGCCATCCCTCCAATACTTGATGCACCATTTGGATTGACGGAAAGGAAGGGAAAGGAAAGGAAATGATACCGATGGCAAAGACAGGAAAGTGGTTTCTATCCATCTTGTTTGAGTTAAGCATGGAAGGAAAAGAAAGGAAATACTAAAATTTTCTTTGAATCAAAGAAGAAAAGAGAGGAAAGTAAAAGATTAAGTGTTAATTTACTAGAAAAGATAGAAAAAATTGGCTTTTTAAAAAAATTTAAATTGTTTCAATTAATTTAATTTTGTTTTTCTCCATTCTCGGCCACTTTTTGGTGGTAAACGTAACTCAATAAAACAACTAGACCTTTTCCCTCTGAATCCTTTCGTTTTCCTCCTCAAAAATCAATCCAAACAACAAAAACCAAATCTCTCTAATTCCTCTCTTTTGTTTTCCTTCCCATTCCCTCGATCCAAACGGTGCCTATGTAGAGCTGTAAACGAACCGAATCGAACCGAGTATCTCATGTTTGAGCTCTGTTCGTTAAGCGATTCGAACAACGTTTGTGTTCGTTCGTTAATTTTCGAACTCCAAACCTGTGTTCGTGTTCGGTTCATTAAGCAAAGTTCGAGTTCGAGTTCGAGTTCGTATTCGACTCGTTTAACATAAACGAGTCGTTCGCGAACATGTTCAAAATGCTCGAATCCAAATTATTTTAAGTCTTAAATATGCCATACAAATCATTAATCATTCTAAAAAACAATTAAAGCAACTAAGTGACTAAATTCTATTATTCATTAATTATATAACTAACATTAACATAAAAACAACAAATAAAACAAAGCAATTTGCCCTCCAAATATAAAAGTCCAGCCATAAAATTAATCCTAAAATTTGTCAAATGATAATTATGTTCATGTTCGCGAATGTTCGTTAAAATCGCGAACATACTCGTGTTCGCGAAAGTTTATTTAGCATGTTCGCAAATATTTGTTAAAACTCGCGAACATACTCGTGTTCGCTTGATTATTAATTGAACAAAAAAATTCGTTCGAATTCGGTTCATTTAAGGTTTTGAACAAGTCTTTTACAAACACGAACGAGTCGAAACGAATCGAGCTACCGAACAGCTCGGTTCATTTAACAGCTGCAGCCTATATCTATGATGAAGTCTTTTTATCTTTTCGGTGATAAAAGGAGGCTTTTGTACGGAAGCTCCCCGGGTAAGGCTGAAAATTATGATGGCTTCACTTGAGATTAATAAAAATTAAAATAACACATCACATTAATGTAACCCAAACAAGGTTGACCATGGGCCTAATCTTATACTACTGGAAGCTAGCCTATACAACTGAAGGCCATGGGAGGTACAGATTCAGGTACGAAGAGGTCATTATATCAGACTGTTACGAGTTGCTTGTTTCTAGTACTACTGAGTAGACTGATCCATTAAGTGTACCGGAAGCAGAGTTTCTGAAGCCTAGAAATGTTGGGCTAACAAGTAGATCCAATCTTAACGGCCCATCAAAATCGAAAGTTAAGGAACGCCAAAACTCCAATTGAGAACCCAAAGCCTAATTAACTAGCAGTGCCAACTGCCAAGTAGTAACGTTTAGGGGATTGATTAGTGGATTATAGGTGCGGAGATTTTGCTTTTGTTTGTCCGGGAGGAACACGTGCACGTGATATCAATTGAGCTGGCTTCGCACTGTCTTCCAACGCGGATTAAAAAGCATACCCGTCAAAGTAAAGCTAAGCCACCACAGTATCTTGTTAACTTCACTGTAGAAAGTAGGACTGATAAATTCACATAAAATTCTTAGGGCTTGTTTGAAAAGCAATTTTTTTAAAAAATATTGTTAAGTTTTTTGTGAATATATTTTTTAATTATTTTTTATTTCATTTGTATTAATTTATTACAATAAATTTTTTTAACAAAAAATTCAAAAAAATCCAATCCAAACATGACGGTACAGATTGACAAAGGAAATGCGATAAAGAAAGTCATCCTGTTAATTTATTTGTTTAGGTAAGGTGGAAAAAAGGGACAACGCGGGCCCCCACCCCGACTTGGTCATATTATTTGCCCCTTTCGAAACTTCTTTGTTTAGTAGTAGTATAATCTTAAAGCCACCACCGACACTAGAAATGCGAAATGCGTTTAATTTGTTAATCATTAAAGGGCCAAGTCTCCCAATCATCCATCTTATTAAAAAATAAAGGGAGAATTGTAATTTTGGTCCCCAATCTATAGTGTATGTGCAAAATTATCTCTAATCTATTTTGAAAATCAATTTTAGTCCCCAATCTATTCAATTTTGCACTAAAGCGGATAATTGACAGAATCTCTTCAATTTCAGTCGGAACTAAATCACGTGAGATCACGTGCCGGCACCTAAAATCCTTTTTTCAATTTTTTAATTTCTAAAACACGTTTTTTAATATTTTCAGCTTTCTCTTGCCTTTTGTCTTATTAAATAAAGACATGAAAGGGGTAATCTCACAATCCAAATTACTCCTCTTATTGGCCGCCACCTTCAAATCTCCAGAACCCACAGCACGAGTAAGAAGCTCAGCTTGGCCTCCAAGTCCAAGTCTCGTTCTTGCCTCCATTAGTAACGGAGATAATCTGCAATCAACGCCAGAGACGGACCCAGTTCAACTTCCCTGCACAAACAACAGGAGCAGCAACAGTACTACTTCATAAGCAAGCAAACAAGCAGCCGAGAGAGAAGAGCGGATGATAATAATTGGAAATCAAAGGGATTATACGAACCAAATCATCAAATGGATTATACTGGTAAGTATATTCTTTTCCTATTAGCCATTCTTCACCGTTGAACTGGAATGAGCATTCAATTGAACCACTAGTATATTATTGGTAGGTCATGCTTACGATTGGAACAGACACTTCATCGGTGACTATAGAATGGGTCTTGTCTTTTTTGCTCAACCATTTTCGATGTGCTAGAGAAAGCTCGAGCTAAATTGGATGCTCAAATAGGGACTGATCGATCGGTCGACGAACATGATCCAATCTTCCTTATCTTTATAACATTATTTCAGAAACACTTCGGTTGTACCTAGTAGCACCAATGCTAGTGCCACATGAGTCGTCCGATGACTGTAAAATTGGGGGATACAATATTCCGCGAGACACAATTTTGCTAGTTAATGCATGGGCAGTTCACAGGGATTCAAACGTTTGGGATGATCCAATAAGCTTCAAGCCAGAGAGATTCGAAGGCTTGCTAGTTCAGCCATCAAAACTGATTCCATTTGGGATGGGAAGGAGATCTTGCCCTGGTTCTGGCCTAGTATAGCGGGTGGTGGGATTGGTTTTGAGATTTCTAATTCAGAGTTTTGATTGGAAAAGAATTGGCGAGAAGGAGATTGATTTGGCTGAAGGGACAGGAGTGTCCATGTCAAAAGCCAAGCCATCAGAAAAAACGTGTTTTAGAAATTAAAAATTTGAAAAATGTGTTTTAGGTGCCGGCACGTGATCTCACGTGACTTAGTTCCGATTGAAATTGAAGAGATTCCGTCAATTGTCCACTTTAGCTCAAAATTAAATAGCTTGGGGATCAAAATTGATTTTCGAAATAGATTTGGGATAATTTGATGCATACACTATAGATTGGGGACTAAAATTACAATTCTCCCAAAAATAAAAAAGCAAATTACTACAATTGTTATGGAGTTCTATGTTTTCATTTTATTTCAACAAGGCAAATACTAATCTTTGTGCAGTTAACTAAGAACATATGGTATACGAATTTTTTCTCTTTATAAAGTTTTTTTTGGTTGTCAAAAAATCCTTCACAATTTAGATAATTCCATAAACTGTTCAATATGTATCAATATATATATATAGAGAGAGAGAGAGAAGAATGATGAAAGTTGAAGGTAATACATGCGAGTTGAAATGAAAAAATTATAGTCAGTGGTTGATCTCAAGGAACGAGTAACTACCCGCTGATTGTGGAGTTTTTTGTTTTTTGGAACCAAATTAGGACACATTCATCCTTCCAATTAAAGGTAAATTAAGATACATTCCGTGTTTAATTCTCTTTAGAGAAAATTGTTTTTTCTTTAAAAAAAAAAAAAATCTTTTGTCCCAGTGTCGGCGGCGTCGGCAAGTGCGTACTAACAGCGGCTGCAAAATTCAATACCCTTGATTACGACGTAGTATCTTCCCAGTCTGACCAGATGAAGTATTGTCTAATGTTTTAACAATGGGAAGGGGAAAAAAAATTTGAAGAAGAAATATTTAAATGGCTCAGTTTGATAAGTGAGTTTTTTTGGGTGTTCATCTAAAATTTTACTATAGAAGTTGTAGAAATTTTTTTAAAATTTTTTTAAATATTTTAAAATGTATAGTTTAAATTTTTTTTAATATTATTATAATTAAAATTGTTAAAAAACTTGTAACGGACAAACTTGATCAAAAACTTGCTTGCCAACTAAGGCAATTATTGTATTTGAATTAAGGATACCATCACTGGCTACAAACAATATTTTTTTTTAAAAAAGGAAATTGAAATACTACTATCCAAATCATTATTAAAAAAGAAAGGAAAAGGAAAGAAAAATCCAGCATGATTTAGGAAAGAGGCACCCAAAAAAAAAACTCTCCCCATCCAGGATACATGTATGTGGGGCTCGGTTTACCTTTTCGATGTCCTTACTAGTTGGGTAATGTCTTCAGCTAATTTGGTGTACTCTGTTTTTTTTTTTTTTTTTTTTTCTTTTTCTTAGGAGGTATTCTCTGGTTTAATTGCTCAGCATTCCTTTCTCTGTTTGCAGTTTATGAATGGTTACTGAAAGGAAAGAATTATAAGCCTACAGACCATTATGAAAGTGACATAACTAAATACTATTCAATTTGTCATAATCACTGGAACTATTACGAAAGAATTCTATTACCAGCAGTGGTTAAAGAAAGACTTGCTCAACAAAGTCTAAAGCTCCATGTGAGTGAGTTGAGGGAGGGAGGGAGCTTAGGCATAGCCAGGTAGTGTTAGTGCAGAGACAGCTCACCACCGCGTTCTCTCTCGCTTACTCTTTTCCCTTTGCTTCTCGACCAACATTCACTTCGGTACCAGATCCTGAGCGGTGGCCAAACAAGAAAGCTTGCTGCTGAAAACAAACATGGATTCTTCCTGCTTTAGATCTCTATCCAAATTTACAGCATGTGCCATTGTGGTGCTACTTTCCCTTTCTTGCTTCAGCTTTACCACGACAGGTGCGTCCATTTCTTCCTTATCTCGTGTAATGATTCTAAATTCGGGAATTTTCTGTTGCTTCTTGATTTTGATGAATGGGATTTTGACAATTTTGCAAAGATGATTTTACTGGTGTGTCACAATTATGTGACGGATATAGCAACTTGGTTAATTGGTCGAAGAATGGGAGAATGCAAATGAATTAATCATCAAGCTCAGATCTTTTTGTCTTTCCATGCAACTCTTTGCTCTCTTTTTAATGGGTTTTTGGGAAACAGGATTTCTATATTCAGCTTGTTTGCTAGAGCCTTGGTTTGAATACAAGATGCTCTCTGTTTTGTGATTGTCTTGCGGAAATGACAAGAAGAAGCACTGGCTTTATATCTTCATGAGCTAGCCTGGAATTTCTTGTTCAAGTTTGATAGCTGATTGTTTGAGATCCCAATTCTCAATTTCCATACTTGGTTGATGTCACATGAAGGGGAGATTTTGGGGTACAAAAAATCGAGCCTTTACTAAACGATTTAATTTTGCACCTTAGTCCATGGAGTTGTTCCAGAATCAAGTAATACTAATTTAAATTATCTGCCAATTCTAGCATTTAGTTGGAGTGACGAACTATGTGTGGCACGATGTGATAGCAGGTGGCTCTAATTAACTCTTTGATGTGCTACGTTGTTTCTTCTTATATTTGCTAATAAGTTGTGACATCTAGAGATGTTTAAAAACTCAAGTAGGAGTTTAGTCTTCTAAAATGGTATATGAACCAAGAAGATTGATGTTGATCTAAATCTTTTCTCCGCCTCCGCTGCCTCTCTTTCAGAAGCTTATGATGCACTTGATCCAAACGGGAACATCACGATCAAATGGGACGTTATGGCTTGGACGCCAGATGGCTATGTGGTATGTACTCTCTTTTGTGCACAGACGGGCAGTAACACATTCATGTGCACAGATGGGCACTACACCTGCATGTATTGAGAGCGCAAGAGATCTTAATTTGGACCCATTCTTGATGTATAGGGATTATATGGCCTAACTGCAGTATTACACTCTAATGGCACCATGTTTTTAGCAACTTTAGTTGTAATGTTGTACTTGTAACTTTTGCTGCATTAACTGATTTAATAAAATACATTTGCCAGGCTGTTGTCACAATGTTCAACTTCCAGCAATATCGGCGCATTCAGGCACCAGGTTGGACTTTGGGATGGACATGGGCAAAGAGAGAAGTCATATGGAATATGGTGGGAGCCCAAACTACAGAGCAAGGTGATTGTTCAAGATTCAAAGGGAACATACCACATTGCTGTAAGAAAGACCCAACGGTAGTTGACTTGCTTCCTGGAACGCCTTACAACCAACAAATAGCAAATTGCTGCAAGGGAGGTGTGCTGAACCCATGGGTTCAAGATCCAGCAACTGCTGTCAGTGCTTTCCAAATTAGTGTTGGTTCTTCAGGAACAACCAACAAGACAGTTAGGATGCCTAAAAACTTCACTTTAAAAGCACCTGGACCTGGATATACTTGTGGACCAGCTAAAGTTGGTAAACCTACGAAATTTTCCACCGCAGATGGAAGGAGGACAACACAGGCAATGAGTAAGTCAACACCCTTTTTGTTATTTGCTTTTAACACGCTTGTTTATGTACGTTGTTATTCTTGAGGCACCAGCACAATAGCCAAATTCATCATGCACTCGTTTCTGTAGAAAGCATTTTAGAATTTAGAGATGTTGTTGAAGATTTGAAAATGGTTGATTGCATTATGGTGGCATTGTGGAGACTGATGGAAAAGTGCATCAATTCCTAGTCATGCTTGCAATTAAAAGTAGGGAAAATGACCTATTTCATCCCTTATATTTCACAAAAATATTCTTTTCGTCCCTCACTTTTAAAATGAAGCAATTTCATCCTTGACATTTAAAAATTAAAGCTATTACATCCCTGAACCTAATTTTCAATCTGAATCAAGCCATCCAATAACTCAGTAATAAATTTTGGAGATAGAATTGATAGGTCACTCGGTCAATTTCATCATATTCAGATAACATTTATCAAACCACAAAAATAAATATTATAACATAAAGGCCATTATTTGTCTTGGAATAGTAGGCCTTTTCTTTTGGGTAAATCTTTCATGCACCGTTAATATATTCGCTTACGAGTCTAGATGTGTATCATAAATATAAAATTTGGTATTTAAATTTAAATTGAAATGATATGGTAGGTTCATAAAACCATCAGTGTATACAATGACAATGTAGGAATTCAAGTTGAGTTATATTCAAGTTGAGTTAACCAAGTAATCTACCAATTATACCTCCAAAATTTGTAATCAGGTTGATAGGTGGTTTGATTCAGATTGAAAATTGGGTTCAAGGATGTAAAAGCTTTAATTTTTAAATGTCAGGGACGAAATTGCTTTATTTTAAAAGTGAGGGACGAAAAGAATATTTTTGTGAAAGGTGAGGATGAAACAGATCATTTTCCCTTAAAAGTATCTTCATTGTGTAACTGAAGGTAAATTTCTATTTTAGCCTCTAAAAGATCTGGTTGTAAATGATTCTCTTGTTATGCAGTGACATGGAACGTTACGTGTCGGAACTGGGAAAGCAGGAGTTTGAATCATCAAGTAAAAGGCTAATGAGTCTGGAGCAGAATGGCGGTGTTGGTGTCATTCCAGTAACCAAGAATTCTGAAATTAATTTGGGAGTGTTTGGATATCAAAATTATTTCAAATAATATTTTGCTTGTATCACAAACACATTTTTCAACTTACCTTTTTATATTTCCAATCATCTTTTTATCTCACATACATCATATCACAAAAAATGTTACAGTAATTATTCTAAATAATATTTCAAATAATACACTATCCAAACAAATCCAACAGAGACACCGCAACCAACTTGAGAAAAGCTCAACTTCTCTGGGATTTGAATTTTTTTTTCTTTTCTGTTTGTGTGTTTGGGGGGGGGGTTATAACTTTGTAAACAGCTACTGTAACTATTTCGTTCCAAATTCAGCTGATTCACCAAGTAGTGAACGCTAATTTCCTATATAAATGTCTCAAATCGCAATTATCCTAACAGCTTCTCATGTTAATGTGTCAAATGCATGTAAATTTACAATGTAAAAACTGAATTAGAAATTAGTAGATTTTAAGATCGCACGCAAAGCTTGGTTTTTTTTTTCCTTTTTGAAAAAAAAGAAAGATTGCATGGTGGTCCGACTTGATGCTTTCCACTTTTCTTGGCATGGTGGCAATGCTCCTGCTTCGCCAAGCAAGAAATTTATCTCGCTTGGGCCGAACGACTCCCTGAAACTCAACGGGGCCAACCATGATTTCCTCACGTTTAGAGTTTCTGTATGCTCGGATAAAGCATACGCTTGACTTTTTCTTTCCCAAGCAAAGAGTAGCACAAAAGAAAATATACAAAATGAAGCTTTATTTATGGCAATAAACTTTTTTAGTTTTCCCAAGAAAAGAAAAACTTAAGAAAAATATTCAAAGTGCATTGGTGCAAAGAGTCGGAAATTGTTGATTCCTCGGGTAGCCATCCCTCCAATACTTGATGCACCATTTGGATTGACGAAAGGAAGGGAAAGGAAAGGAAATGATACCGATGGCAAAGACAGGAAAGTGGTTTCTATCCATCTTGTTTGAGTTAAGCATGGAAGAAAAAGAAAGGAAATACTAAAATTTTCTTTGAATCAAAGAAGGAAAAGAGAGGAAAGTAAAAGATTAAGTGTTAATTTACTAGAAAAGATAGAAAAAATTGGCTTTTTAAAAAAATTTAAATTGTTTCAATTAATTTAATTTTGTTTTCCTCCATTCTCGGCCACTTTTTGGTGGTAAACATAACTCAATAAAACAACTAGACCTTTTCCCAGCCTTAGACTGGTGGCCGGAGTGGGAGGCAGGGGTTCGAACCTTGCCTCCCATCAAATTGCCACATTATGTGGTCCTTCAAAAAATCCAGGCGGGTGCGTTGTGCACCCGTTTGGTCCGGTGGTGGTTCTGTCCCGATCGGTCCCCCGTAGGTTCAGTTGAGCCTCCCCGTAGTTAGATTAGAATAGAGTAGGAGTAGGGATGACGATCGACAAAAAAAAAAAAAAAACTAGACCTTTTCCCTCTTAATCCTTTCATTTTCCTCCTCAAAAATCAATCCAAACAACAAAAACCAAATCTCTCTAATTCCTCTCTTTTGTTTTCCTTCCCATTCCCTCAATCCAAACGGTGCCTAGGTCTATGATGAAGTCTTGTTATCTTTTCAGTGACAAAAGAAGGCTTTTGTAAAGAAGCTCCCCGGGTAAGACTGGAAATTATAATGGCTTCACTTCACATTAATAAAAATTAAAATAACACATCACATTAACGTAACTTTAATCCTGATATTTAGCCCATACAACAGAAGGCCATGGGAGGTACAGATTTAGGTATGAAGAGGTCAGTATATTAGATAGTCCCTAGTACTACTGATTAGACTGATCCATTAAGTGTACTGGAAGCCTAGACATGTTGGGCTAACAAGTGCATCCAATCTAAACGGCCCATCAAAATGGAAAGTTAAAGAACGCTAAAGCTCCAACTGAGAACCCATTGCCTAATTAACTTTGGATCCCCCTCCCCCCCCCCCCCCCGGATGCCCTCCCTCCTCCCGGGGGCTCACATTGACTAATTGTTGTCCTGTTTAAGAGCCGTGGCATTTGATTGTCCGCAAAGTGGAGTAACCCATCGCGTTGACCAAAAAAAAGTTTATTAAATAGTAGTATAAAAAAGAATTAATTTTCTATATATTGACAATATATACATTTTATATATTGACAGTATATACATTTTAATCATTAAATGCATGAAATTTGAATTTAAAATTCAAATTTTGTATATATGTCGTACATCCAATCGTGATAGTGTATACACTGTCAGTGTATATAACATTTACTTTATAAAAAATTGTAGAGTATACACTGTCAATATATAAACTATTACTCTATAACATCCAATCATGATAATGTATACACTGTCAGTGTATATAATATTTACGCTACAAAAAATTGTATAACGAAGATTCATTAGAAGTTGTAACAATACAAACACCCCCCCACCCCCCAACAAAACACAAAAAAAAAAAAAAAAAAGGAACAGCAAGAACAATTCTGGTGTTTATGTAGGAGTTGCACTCGTGCGTTGAAGCACATAAGCAATTTGGGCAGGTTCACTGTTTGGTTTGATGTAATTAGAAAGAAATAAATTGCACAGCTAGCAAATAAAAGAATTCCAGCGTCCTCTTTTTGGTTTTGGGAGGAATTAATCCTTGATAGATTTAGAATTAGATAGAGGGCAGGGAGACATATTTCTGAATTCTTCAATCCCGTATGGAACAATCCATTCTGATATCATTTCCAAGAAAGAACAACCTAGTCAAGCTTAGATTATGCCTAAAAATAAAAAGAATAAAATTACCAGAAAACAAGAGGCTAAAGCACCTGGTATTATCGAAGTCAAACCTTTCAAAGTGGCCCACTGAAATTGCAGATTTCCTTCCAAAACTGGGAAGTTAAAACAAGCCACCATTCCATCCCTATCCTTGTTTATTCCGTATGTTAGACGTTCTTTCACATTTCACAAGCTGTATAAATATTTATGTGTTCACCCATTCATTCATAGTCACACCATAAGCTTCTGAGCATAAATTAGACGCTAAACCCAAGCCACATAAATATTTATTGCAGTATATTTGTTGGAGGAGAGGCAACGCCAAAAAGAAAAAGCAATCAAACAACGAAATGGGGCGCTGGATCAAGCCAGAGGTTTACCCTCTCATGGCCGCAATGAGCTTCGTTACGGGGATGTGCATCTTCCAGCTCACAAGGAACGTCCTCCTCAACCCTGATGTTAGGTGATTAATCTGTACAGTGCAGTAGTTTAAATTCGACATCTATGTTATCTGTTCCCCCATATGTCATGTCCTTACCAATTGATATTGACACGTTTATTTGGATTAATCTCGTCTACACTGATGCTAATAGGTAAAAAAAGATGCATGCCGTCCATGCATGTAAAGATTGAAGTTCAAAATTAATTTGGAATTAGGTGACATGCATCCGCACACTTTTAGCGTATACTGGATTAAATTCTTCGTTTTCACCGCGTTTAATTACGTTAATTTGCGCGCATGTGGGTTGGCAAATTTAAGAGTGGACAAAGCTCACCGGAAAACAGCGGTTCTGGAAAACCAAGAGGAAGGAGAGAGATACGCCCAACACAGCCTCCGCAGGTTTCTTCGGACTCGCCCACCTGAGATCATGCCTTCCATCAATCGCTTCTTCGCCGGAAATGAAAATATGAAGGGGGATCAGTAACCATGGAGTTCCACAAACAAATCACTCAAATTGTTATGCGTACGTACGGGCCTTTGCGTCATTCTTCTGTGCCATGTAATCTTTTTTTTTAGGTTAATTAATTAGGTTTTGCCAGTATAAGCATGTTTTGTTTTGTTATTTTCCTCTCTTTCTATCTGTATACAGAGCAGCAACAGCAACATTTAGTATAATCATGGATAACAACATAGTTACGGCTGTGTGATCGTTTTGGCCGAATCTGAAAAGGTTTTGTATATAATCATGCTTCTAATTAGACTTAGTCAACTAATTAGTTTTCAACCATGTCCTAATTATCAAACTCCTTAACTCCTTTTCGTGGCGTAATGAGTGCGTCGCTTCGACTTGCCTGCTGGTTTTCCAGCATCACTCATTCGGTTGCATGCTTCAATTTATTTGGGGGCCTCCAAGAAGATGATGTGATGAACCTGAATTAAGTAATTGGGAGTCAAGTAATTTCGGTACGTAAATAAATAGAAAATAAACAGCAATGAATCTAAAATGACCACCATTCACCTATGTGGTACTTTGGGTACATAAATAAGTACTAGAAAATAATGATTATTTTCTAATTATTTACTTTCGGTACACAAACTCTTTGTCGGATCCATATATAATCATTAATTCATTATATATGATATGGGTTGGGTTCGTTAAAAAAAAAAAAAAAAAATTCTGTACATGGACCGTGGCAGTGGCCTCCTTTTTGGAGTTATAATAAATAAATTACAAGTTATATACGCTGGACATCTTTTAATTGGAACGTGCTGCAAGTATTGTACTCCCAACAAACTTTCGACTTTTATTTCGTTTTCTCATTTCAAATTTTGCGTGCTGGCGTGTACGTGTTTTCCAAATATATGGATAATTTTACAAACCTCCCCTGAAGTTACTAATAATTGCAGAGAGCTCCCCTTAAGTCTATTAAGTTACATCTACCTGCCTTATTTTTACTATTTATATAACAATATAAACTCAAAAGGTTTATTTTTTCTCAAAAGTCCTAAACTACCTTTTTTGTACAAAAATTATTTTGTGAATTGCTTTCTTCCATATTTCAGCCTAACCTATTATACTAACAAACTAGTTTAACAAATAGTCTAATTCCAAATTCTAAATTCAAGCAATTCTATCATCACAGTCAGAAAATTGCTTCTCCCAAAGCATGCATTCAATTCTGAAGATTCGTTCCATCCTCCAGAAATATTCTCACAATTTGATTTTATAGAATGGTCAAACTCATAATCAAATACCCTTATATTTGCATAATCTTCGACATATGATGCCATGGTTTGATTCTATATAAGTGACTCAACTCCTACTACATGAGCCACATTATGGCCTTGAAGAAAATTTTTAGAAGAGATTTAGGCATGGATGAGATTAATCAGGTTTAAAAAAAAAGGAATGATATCATTATGACTATTCAAGAAATTCATTTGTCAAAAATCAAAATTCTATTTACAACTAATCACACCTTAAATTTCAAACTCAATGCCTACACCTTCTCAAAACAAAATAATTTAACCTTCCATCAAATCTCCAAACGTAAAAGAAGAAACTCTATCTCTATAACGAAATCACAACCAACAATTGTTAAACATAAAAAGAAATATAAATGTACTTATTAACATTTTAAAAAAAAATTTGGATGGATGGTAGACAAATTAGCAAATTTACCAATTTCAGTCCCTCTTCTTTTTTTGGCCAATGATTGCACTATTGGTTCCATTATTATTGTGTGCCTCTTTATGTCCTTTTAATTTGACTACAAAATCGAATTTTATTTCAACTATCAAATTTAATCTCTCAACTAAACTTGTGATTTGGCAATTCCAAATGGAAGAAAAGAGAAATGGGAATATATAATAGAGTTTGAGATATCACTTGTGGTGTGATTGGCTCCACTTATAAGCAATAATTGATGGTAATTTGAGAGCGAGTTATAGAAGAAAGAGATTGATAAATGAGAACGGAATGACAGCAAGTAAAAGAGAATCATCATTGGCTGTAACACATAAATAATATAGTCGAAGAGGTCATGTTTTTTTTTTTTAATCTCATTTCATTATACTATGAATTATTTATTAAGTGAAGGTCATTATAGTTATTTTATTGTGACAAGGGAGGTTAGTGTAATTAGTAAAACCTGAGGGGAGTCGAGTGAAATCGTCATAAACCTCAAGGGAGGTTTGTGAAATTATCCCCAAACATATTCCACAGAGCGAAATGAAGTATAACTGATCCTTGTCCGATAACAAACCGGTGAAGTTAGTTCAGATATGATACCTTTTTTTTTTTTTTTTTTTGCTTCTTCTTCTTCCTAATTTTTTTAAAAAAAATTTCTTGTTCAACTACGTAAATATTCCGAAGAATCAAAGCATCTTTGCTGTATTAATTCAAGTCCCCTTCGATTTTTTTGATGAAAAAAATCTGCTATAATTAAAATATCTGCTTTGCAGATCAACCAACTACTGCAGTGGTCAAGACTAATTCTTACAGCATATTCTATCAATCACTTTCTTTTTCGGTTCCGCCCCCAATACTTCGTTCTCAGAGTTTAAAGCATTGAACATGCAATCGTCCTATTCCCTGCCTGTATCTTTCACACATCAATTTCTTCCCAAACGGAGCGCTTAAATCGATTAATCCATTCTGGTAAACCAAAGTTGTCACGCACTCACACAGTAGCGCAATTCCACTAGCTTCCAAATACGAGGATTTCAACCTTCCAAACACGTCGCGTTGCATTCAATTGTATGTTGACGCCTTCAAATGACAATAATATATTTCTACCTTAAATACCAAATCTTGAGAGGGTTGGAGCCGAACAGAAACTGCGTTACCTTTTGGCTGTTGTTTTGCTTACTATAAAGCGTACACTACTTCATACCATGTCCTTATCTTATTTTATTATGCACATGCCCTTGTTATATATGTGTGTTGTGTGTGTGTTCCCCAGTAGAGTACTGTCCTAAATGAAAGTTTCCTCATCCTACCGAGACACAAACATCAACATTAAGTACAAGGGGAGCTGTCTAGAATTCCCTTAGAACAATCTTAATTCGTGAAACCTCGGGATAATCGATCGGTTCTGTTCACTTTGTCTCTATGGCGGTCTTTCGGAGAGTATTTGGTTTGATGGTATTTTCGGTGTTGATGATCGAGGTTGCCAACGCAGCTTGCTCCAATGGAACGTGCAAGGTGATTGATTAGTCTTCTTTCTCTTCTGATTGATTCTCGTTAGTCAGAGGTGGGATTGAATGGGAGGTTGATGTATAAGTTACACTTGCTCCTGATGGATGATGTCCGAATTTGAATGCAGTTCCTCGATGAATGCTCGTCGGATGCAGATTGTGGAGCAGGACTTTATTGCTTTTCTTGTCTTGCAAAGTCTAGATGCGTTAGATCAACTGCTACCGACCAATTCAACCTTGTGGTACTACTCTCTCTCTCTCTCTCTCAGACTAACACAATCTCGGATTTTTTTTTCAAATTTTCTTTTCCTTTTTGTTGAAGAGAGAATGTTTTAATTCGGATAGAAAGTCACAAAAATGGCGAAATGCATGATCCGGTTTTGCAGCTTTTATTGCTCGGTTGAAGATACGTAAAATGTATCTATAGGGGGACACTGAAGGGTTTCTTTTTTTGTGTGTGTGTGTGTGTCTCTCTCTTTCTCTCTTTTTCTTTTGTTTTTTTAATAAATTATTACTATTACGTTAAAAAAAAAACAAAGAAGCAAATTCTATTCCAAAAATAGTTGGACATCGTCTAACAAAATCCTAGAGGGGAAATCCATAGGCGGTCCTGTTGATTGTTTAATTTGGCAAATTGCACCACTTCGTGATCGAGCAACCCCGTGAAGCACTTTTAGTGATTTGATGTATGTGAGATAAAAAGGTGATTAAAATTTGAGAAATAATTTATTTTATTTCAAAATTATGCAATCCAAACACACTTGTCACTGAAGTTTTATCTTGTCTTGTAAATGTGCGACAAAATTTGAATGACAAACAAAACATTGGTATAAATGTCGTCGTCATATTATATTACAGTAAATTGGTTTAAGACGTTCACAATTGAAGTTGTAATAATTAACCAAACTCGAATTCAATGACTAGTAGTATATTATGACTGCATGTCATTTGTCTCAATCGCAGAACAACTCATTACCATTCAACAAGTATACTTTCTTGACAACCCATAACTCATTTGCCATTGAGGGAGAGCCATCTCACACTGGAGTTCCTCGAATCACCTTCAACAATCAGGAAGACAACGTTACTCAGCAGTTAAACGCAAGTTATCTCTAGATCATTAATCTTTAATGTTTAGAACACCACTGTTTTGACTTTGGTAACTAAAAGTTGGGACGATTGCTCGCTTGCAGAATGGAGTTAGAGCGCTGATGCTGGATACGTATGATTTTGAAGGAGATGTTTGGTTGTGCCATTCTTTCAAAGGCCAATGCCATGACTATACCGCCTTTGTGAGTAACCCTACTAGCTACTATTTCTTCTCTTATTATTCTACCATATTCTTCTTTGCTTCTAATTTGTAACAATTGTACAGAGTTTGCTCTATATTCTTCACAGTATCTTAAAAGAGGTGCATTGTTTTACGTAACAGGAACCAGCCATAGGTACCCTGAGGGAGATCGAAGCATTTTTATCTGCAAATCCATCCGAAATTGTGACCGTGATATTAGAGGACTACGTTCAGGCTCCTAGTGGATTGACCAAGGTGTTTACAGATGCAGGGCTAATGAAGTACTGGTTTCCGGTGTCCAAGATGCCCCAAAATGGTGCAGACTGGCCGCTTGTCAGCGATATGGTAGCTAACAACCAGAGATTACTGGTTTTCACTTCCGTTCGTTCCAAAGAGCAGAGCGAAGGCATTGCTTACCAGTGGAATTACATGGTTGAAAATCAGTGTAAGATTGATGCCTAATGGTACCCTCTAGGCGCCTTATTAATTTCTTGATTTGTCACACAAGTAAATGATTGAAACGACGATGGTGTGGATGATGACACTTCTGTAGATGGGGATGACGGAATGAAGGCAGGAGACTGTTTTAATCGGGCGGAATCATCTCCTCTAAATGACACCACTAAATCCTTGGTGCTGGCGAATTACTTCAGATCAGTGCCTGTAAAGCCATTAGCATGCGTACAGAACTCTGGGAACCTAATCGACATGCTTCAAACGTGCCATGCTGCTTCTGCTAATAGATGGGCTAACTTCGTTGCTGTTGATTATTACAAGGTAATCCAAATATGCTTCTTTTCTTTGGCCATCGAAGAAACAAAACTCAGTCCTAGTTTCCACTCTGTTGTCTGGTATGAATGAGAGCAGAGGAGCATGGGAGGAGGGACATTTCAAGCTGTGGACACTTGCAACGGGGAGCTACTTTGCGGATGCAATAACGTACATTCGTGTGTGGTGAGTCTTCATTTCTGATCCATTGGAGGATATTTTCTCTTCTCTTCCTCTTCCTCTTCCGATTAAGATTATGTTGTTGCTGGTGTTGAATCACGCTTGCAGGCTCCATAATGACATGAAATATTGCATGAAATTCATGGAAAGAACTTGTATTTTAATCCAAACGGAATTGACAAGCATAATTTACTTGTGCAGCCGGGATCTACATCATGTGCTTCTTTATCAAGATGATCCCTACTGCTACCCTACCTGACTCGGACTCGAAGCTATTGTCTTGCTTGGCTGCAAATTTCGCCAACACTCCCCTGTAGTAAGCGAAAAAAATTGTACCAAATCGAGGAATTGATAAAATCACGATCTCGTATTTCCCTAGACTGTGGCTTCGGCTTCAAATGGTTTGAATGGAAATTCAACGGGTTTTGTTTTTTTCCATTAAAAGAAAGAAAGTCAAAGCGACTCCATGTAAATGCATTTAGACCCGTGTTAATCTTCCATTCGGTAGCTTAGAGTGAAAAATAAAATAAAATTAAGTCATGCTAAAATCCTATTGCATCAAATATTACTAAAGATCACCTTTCATTTTGTGCAACAGGGCTTGTGCGATTTCTCCCCTCAAGCCAAGACGATGTAGTTACTACTTTAGAGAAAGTTATTGCTCCGTTCGGATTGGCCATTTTTGCAAAAAATAAGTTTTTTAAATACAATGTTATTGTAATAGACAATAACTCAAAAAACATCTCATCCATATAATATATCAAATATTTCAAAAAAAATTTATAATAAAAATTTTTCATATACACTGCTACAGTAAAATTTTTCAAAAATATCCCTAAAAACAGCTAATCCAAATGGAGTGTTTAAAACACGATGAAAAGAAAATGAGAATGTAGAAGAGTTAGTCTGAGAAACTTGTAATTAGATTTCAAGGGGATAACTATCTGCTGATTGTGGCGAGTTGTTTTTTTGGAATAGATTGCGATCAATTTGTCCTTATAATTAACGGTAGATTAGGAAATTCAAAAAATGACAACGCGTGTTTATATCACATGCATGTAGGACAAAGGAAAACGTGGGAGACTGGGAGGCCCAATACCTTCTGTGCTATGGTCCATCATGCAGGATCTTCTGGGCCGTGCTACTTCAGTCTTCAACGATCCTTTGTTGGACAGTTCTTCAGCCCACGTAAACGTATGGAAACGAAGCAGCCCAAAAAACCAGCTTCAATGTAAAAATGGCCCGTTAAGAAATGGTGACCGTCCCAAAACCCAGCCATTCTTAAAATACTCGGCACCTTGAAATTTGTGAAATCCAACAATTACGTAATATTTGTCTGCAAAGAAGTGTATGAAAAAGTAAGGGAAACTAGTTTTTTTTTTCCTTTAAATCATGCGATGATTGGTTCGAATCAAAATTGAAAAACTTTCTTGAACTTTCCTTAGTTTCATGTCTTGCAAAATTTGCAAGATTTTGAAGGAAAATAATTAGTTAGACATAAAAAATTTAATAACTGCTACGAACTCCTCATTTTCTCGATAACAAATGCGTATGGGAATATAATATTTATTTTCTTGTACCTTTACTTTCTTGCAGTTTACTCTCCCACACAGCCTTCTTTCTATTCAAACGAAGCCTTAGAAGTTATATAATTTCAAGTCTGACCTTATCTTCTTTGTCTTTCTTTTTTTAATAAATAAATTCCAATTCTAGCCTTGGTTAAGTAATAGTTTTAGATTTTCATTCATTTATGTCCCTTTTTTTTTTATTTAATAAAACAGTCACCAATGGTCTTTTGATTACTATACGCATCCTTTATATATATATATTTCTTTTTTGAAAGATAGTGCAAGTATACTGACACGACAGTCCATTGCCAGCGTCACAGTAGTTGAGTTTTGTTAACGTTAACAACACATTAATTAAGCACTAATTCGGAGGGTCAAAATGCTCGAAATATTAGTCAAAGTCACCTACACTAAAGAAACAAAGAGAATGGATGAAGAAGAAGAAGAATCCGAAGAAAAGGGATTACATCTCCGCTACAACAATAAATCTTTCACACTACCCTCTTTGATTATCCTGGTCTAGAGCATGTGATTAGGTAGATTATGATGCATCCAACACATGCTAGCCAAGAAAGGGTTTCAACAAATTAAATCGCTTGCTAATTATTTAATTCTAATAGGCTATTACCGGCATTATCTAGTGGGGGGGATATCAGATCTACATGATTAACCTAATACTACTGCATTAACGTGCTTCGATGTTGCTCTTTTGCATGATTAATGGGCTTCATGTTATGTTATTGGTGGATGCGAGATTTCGATCGAGGACAGAGTCTTTTTTGTCACTCTCTCGTGTATTTTACGAGGAGATTTAATACGAGCAAACCTGTATGGCTTCAATATGGTCCTATTTTCTTCCCGTCGTTGACTACCATGGCATCATCGATCTCCTAAATTTCTGCCCCCAATGCAGCCCCATTCAAAGAATGTCTCGAGCCAGGGAATCTTTTAATCACCGCTTTATTATTGCTGCTTGCCTATACATTTTATTTGCAATTTGAAATTCAACGAATATGCTCCTTTCGAGGCAAATTGTGCTCCTTCCTAAGTTTCTTGATACAAATGGGTAGTACCTTAACTTTTGCTAAGGGATTGGGAACTGCAAGTGTTTTGTTTGTAATCCCAACAACAATTAGCCAGCCAGCCGGCTATAGGACATCGAGTCGTGACCAAATCACACGGGAAGGAGGAGGCGTCAAAACTACTAGAATATACTATATTGAAGACAGGAAATTACAATCTAACAACTAGTCAATCGATCCAATCTAAGATATTTTCATTTGGGGTTGTAACAATCATATAATCAATGGATGATGTTAATACTTCGATCCGTAGAAAATGGGTGAGCTCATAAGATGTGAGATATGATGGTGATGCAAGTTGCAGAAGTAGAAAATTTACGTGCAAAAGGCGTATGCTGAGTGCGAGAGGTCATTTTATCTCGAAACTGAGAGTTAAAAAAGGGGTATAGCAAAAGTCCGCATCATCAATTTAAAGCAATAAAATCCTCCGAATTCTTTGTTTGCAAATGATAAGAACGCCCTTTTAATACTTAGGTCCCCCACTTTCTTGGGCACCATAAAACTGTGTCAGCATGAGTCTGAAAGATAAAAAAGGCTAATAAATGTGCATGCATGCGGTTGATGAGGTAGATCAGTTCTATAGCTCATGGTCCTGTATACTCCCAAAATTGACTTCCATCTCAAGAGTTCAACACACAAACATCACAACCATCTTGACTCCCAAGTCATTATAGTATTCTCTCTGTTTTGCTTGAGAGATGTAAAGCACACGTATATAGTAAGTAGCAGTATTTTCTCTTTAATTTGTTCTGACGGACGAAGAAAAGAAATAGACTGATCTCAGTACTATCTCTACAATTAATGGGTAGACAATAATTGCTTGCTCCATTTGTTCGTCCTCAATTAAGCAAGGTTCTCACGAGGTAGATGAAAGGGGGAAACAAATAAATAGATAGGCCCAAGCTCTTTTTATGGGGTGCAGGAAACGCAAGGACAGGGTAGGCTTGTTGGTTTGAAAAGAGTGAGGTATGGATAGAAAGGGTCAATTTGTTGATGATTATGGTACCGAGGACGATTACGATAATCCCACGAGGGGGTAACATGCAGTTTGAAAATTTCGCACATCTTTTATGTGTAGAGACTAGAAGGGGGGGTCTGGAGAATCTGAGTAATCTGACTGAACATAAGAGACCAACAGAATGAGAAGACCCACACAAGGAAGGTGGTGGTGGGGATGGTGGGGGGGGACTGGGCAGCTGGGCACACCTATGGTTGGGCAAAATTTCCATTTTTCCCATTGTGGCCAAGCAGTCACCGGATCACATGGTGCCGGTATCCCCTTTTCAACGTAAGGATGCAAAATGTGCGCTGCTCGAGAGTTCAGTTTCCATCAAAAGGTAGAAACATGGAAGAAGAGAGACACAGGACCAAAGATCAAATCATCAAAGAGAGGTAGTGCTAGTAGCTTAGTTAATAATACTTGGTAGTTAGCAAGATTTGGACTTTGGACTTTGGAGGGGTTCACTACGCTACGGACTCACTGGTCTGCATGCAGTCACCGATCGCCATATTTATCATTATTATGCTATGTGTAGTACTAGTAATTATTACAGATCTTTACTTAGAAGAAAACAAACACAAAGGTAAGCGAAAGAAACAGCAGCAAAGACAAGCGCACTTAAAAGCATCAAACAAAGTGAAATGGGGACCCTTTTACACATGGGGTGGGGTGCCTTGAACCCAAAAAAAAAACTTTGCAAGAAAATTTGGGGCATCCAGTGATCAATGGAGCCAACCAAAAGCTAAGATTCTTTTGCAATATGTTGGTTGGAAGCGCACCCATATTACACCGTACATACGTTCCTAGCTAGTACTAGTACTACTACTCACAACTTTTCCAAGAAAATCCAATAGTAACGTGTGCGTTTGTATCCCTTCATCATGCAAATTTTATGCTACTATACTACATATTAGCTGGTACCAATCTTTTCTTGTATCCTCACTCGACCACCCAGTTATGGCTGTCTTCCTTTGAAGGAGAGAATAAACGCATTTCAAGTCTGCATTCCATTATCATTTGCAGAAAGGATGCATTCATACATCATTTCAAGAGGAAGAAGAAAGCGAAATTAATTTGAATGTTTTCGAGACCTCGAGTGACTGTGAAACTTTTTGATGACCAGAGCTCCTCGTAGCGGTAGGGCTGTCAACGGGCCGGGTCCGGGCCGGAATTCATTATTCCGGACCCGGACCCGAATTACTATGCCGGATCCGGATCCGACCCGTTTACCCGACGGGTCTTTTATTCTATGTTCCGGATCCGGATCCGGCGGGTCCGGATCCGGGTCTACCCGAACAAATTTACCAAAATTTATAATTTCTAATAAAAATGAGAAAAAAATATATTTGTAAACTAATTTCTAACTAATGCAAAGAAAAAACTAAATAAGAAAAGAAATCAAATTAACTTTATTAAAATACATCACCCTAATCAAATTATATTGATAAATATATATTTTTTAAATTATTAATTCATTTATATCCGGATCCGGGTCTAATACGGGTCGGAATACTATATTCCGTATCCGACCCGTTTTTTTTGTTTGACAAAACGGATCCGGGAAACGGAATTAAATCCCTACCCATACCCGCAATAATTTCACGGATCCGGTCCGGATCCGGGTCTAGACCCGACCCGTTGACAGGCCTACGTAGCGGCCGCGTGGTGCCCCTCAGGGTTTGCTCGGCTGGAGTTGGGGTTGCCTAGTTAGGTTCTGATACCGTGTGATCGGGTTCGACCCCTTCTACTGTCTTGTGTATTTTTGGGGGGCGGGGTGCACAAGTACAAGGAGATTAGTCTGGCTGAAGATTGGGACACTCCCTGTGTTGACAAAAAAATATATATATGACAGCTTGTAATTTGAATCCAGAAAACACTTTGCTGGTTAGTCTTAGCTAGAAACCATTAAGCTATAAACTGACTGTCTAACAGAATTCACGACTTCACTCTTAAAAGTTTCAAAAGAAACCATAGAAAAATTTCCTTAATTAGCATCCTAACCCGTGCTATTTCAACCTCCAAAATAAAGAGTTAAATTTGAAGCAAAAGAAAAACTCCCATACCTTGCAATTTATTGTGTTTGGATTGCATTTTCCGTGATTTTTCATGGAAAAATTACTGTAGAAATTTGATGTATGTAAGGAAAAAAGGTAATAGGGAAATGTGATCACGGAAAACAACGTAATTTTCCGACGAAAAGCTGCAATCCAAACTTAGTTTTACACCTTTACAATGTACTTACATTTGTATCTTCAAAATAAAAGAACCAAGTTTTATTTTTTGTGATATGAATTTGGATAAATGGTATTAACTTTTCTTCTGAAAGAAATTTATAGTTGATTCTGTATTCATCCTCTAAGTTGAGGGACCAAAGACAAAAAAAAAACCCATAACCTTCAATTTGGTTTAATATTTTTAGAATATAATTAATTTTACCCCCCATAATATGATAAGTATAAAAATCAAGAATTGACCACAAAGATTACAAATATTGGCATCTAAAAATACAAATGAAAAACTAATAATATCTTAAAATACCCCTAACAATCATACAAAAATAATAAAAGTACAGAAAATAATTAATAATACTCAAGATTATTCTTAGTGGTTGGCTTCAATTTAGATCAAATATATATAAAAATTGATTAGATATAGTTTATGGTTAAATGCTTTATAACTTTTTCTTAAACTATATTGTTATTTGTCTTTTATTTTTGGTAGGGCGGGTGTTGTTTTTATTATTTTTTTATAAAAATAAAATAAATTTTAAAAAAATTTACTTTGGAAGGGCCAGTAGGACGTTGGTTTTAGGTTATGGGATAGTACCGCTAGATTGAGCGGCTGCCAAAAGTTAAGAAGTACTGAACAAGAAGGATGGAAGTTAGAGGTACTTAATTTGTGCAGTCGAATTCCTTTATGGTTCTGACGTATTTAATAACAAGCATTTAGTAATTTGCAGTAGAAATAATTAGCAATAAGTCCCATTGTGGGGGTAGTTGCCCCCCTCGCCTAATTACGATTAGGAAAAGGAAAGAGGCATCAACTCTCTCTCTCTCTCTAAAATAAGAGGAATTGAATTCAATTTTTTACTTATAACTTCTCTCACTTTATTATCCAACCCTTCTCCAAAAGGGCATCAACACACACTCTCTCTTTAAAAAAAAAAAAAAAAATTTCTGTTCCCGTCGATGAACTCCGATTAGGAAATGGAAAGGGGTATCAACACACTCTCTCTATCTTTTTAAATAAGATAATTTAAATCCAAAATCTCTTATTTATAATCTTTTTTATCTTATCATTCAATTGAACCCCATCCTAAAAGGGGCGTCAACTCGTCAAACCTCAAGGGCGATTGCTTATAATTTCTTTCCTTCTTTTTTTAACTCTGGGTTAAACAAATAACAATGCAAGATGTACCAGTCAAAGGATTTTTTTTTTTCCCCAGCGACAACAAGTGTACACATAGCAATTGATAACATAATTTCTCATGTGGAGCGATCAGTTGAATTACCCCATTTTCAGAAATGTGAAGCTTAGGAAAAGCCTCAGGCTAAAAGAAACTGGTGGTGCGATGAAAGAATGCGAGAAATGGTAAAGTAGAAAGTGGGCAGGAGTGGCCAGTTAAGAGAAGTTAATACCGTTCTAAAGAATAAAAAAGAGGCAGTTGAAAAGGAAGTGGGAGGAATTTAAAGCAGAGAGTAAATGGGGTGGGCAGAAATTAAGGGTGGGTGTATCCTGTTCCTGTATGGTGAACACTAAACACTAGCAACGCAGACAGGGGAGCTCAGGCCTCTCAGCTAGCAAGGAATAGGCTGCAGAAGCCAGCAGCACCAGCAGCAATGGCAATGGGACTATGCAATTCCCTCTGGATAGAGAGAGACACTCTGGATATTGGACCATCATCATCGTCCCATTCCCCCAGGGTGACAGCGACGCTTTGCTAAATGCCCTCATCTACCTTCTTGGAAAACAAGGAAAAAAAAAAAAAACAGATCATCATCTTTCATTCTTTCTTGTTGATTTGGGGTTACAGGTTTGATCGATTAGTTATTAATTTCGACTTTAAAGAACCAGAAAGCAGTGTAGATAATTGTAAGTCAGGAAACAGGACCCCTCAGGTTTTTGACTGTGTGGACTCCCTGGAGTTGGAACTTGGAATGCCAAAGAAACAGGACAGAAGGAAAATATCCCCCCAACACACACACACACACACACAACACTAGAAAATGGGGGAAAAAAGGGAAAAAAAAATTTTAAAAAAAAGGGGGAAGACAAATCATTAGTTTAGCTAATTAATTAATGAGTGCAGTGCAGTAGTACAGAGAGACAAGGACAAAAGTGAATGAATTGAGTGAATAAAACGACCGCACGAGGGCTGAATCGCCCCACACGTGCACTCAATCATCTCGTCACGGTCCAAGTCCCCAACAACCCCGTCTCCATCCCTCCTCCCGGGATAAGACCTCACTAAACAAAACAACAAAATTAAAATCACACCCCATCTTTCATGTCATCTATACTGTACTAACACAGTCATGGTAATTAATAGTAGATTTGCATACTTGAAATCTAAGCCACACCTGTGTTTGTGTTTGTGTTTGTTTTACGGGTATGATATCCGTTTCCACACAAGCAGTCCTGATTTTAGAGCCCTTCTCTAATTGGGGATAAAAGTTTGGCATATCCGACAGCGCCATGTATCCTTTGGCAAATCATTTCAGATTGAGATGGTTTCTGAAAACTTGATTATCATAGCCAATTAAGCTGCGTTACTTGAGGATCCGTCCGTGATATGAGATCATTCCATACAAGATGACAAATTAATCGACAAGGTCAGATCTACACGTCTAACATGAATTCATTCAATCATCATGTCAGACAGCTACAACAGCTACGTACAAACCTATGTAGATACATATGTACGTGCATACATACATTTACATTTAGAGACGTCCCATTGAATATCTCTGGAAACAAATGTTTTGAAAATCGAATCGGATCGGTCGGTTCCATGCCTTTAGTCCGGTTTAATTAAAAAATTAAAGAATTGATTGAATCGATCAAGAATTGATCAAGAATTGATTGAACTGATAAAAATCGAGAGGTTCAATCGATTTTTATTTTTTAAAATAAATATTTTAGTTTCATTAAAAAATGTTAATATTAAAATAAATAAAAAATTATTAAATCTTTGAAAATAGGTCAAACTTAATCAGAAGATTTTTCGATTCACTATCCGGTTCGAGTTTAATAACATTATTGCTGGAAACACACAAGAAGGCCCTCAAAAAGATAAGTGCTGTAGCGGTGGATAGATATTACACGACCAGGGTAGGGAGCGGTACGTGCGTGCAGAATTGTGTTGTGAAACCACGCACACGTACAGAACAATAAACGTTTAATTGATACGCGCGCTCGCCTCTCGTACATATCATAAACAGGAACTTTTATGAGAAGGACGCGTTCCTAATTGTGGTAAAAGGGGAGAGAGGGCCTGGAAGACAGTGGAGGCTGAGAAACTGAGAAGGAGGGCAGTTCCCCCCCGCGCACAAGAAAAAGAAAAAATGAAAAAAGGCAGTAGCAGACGAAATAGGAAAAACTGAAAAGCACAAGAAAACAAAAGAGAGGCCCTCGTGCGTGCGTGCGGGCAGGTCTGGCTGGGGCCCCCCTTCTCTGCCCTGTGTGGGTTTTCAATGTACATCACTCATTTAATGAAGCAGAAGCCAAAGAAGACAAGGAGTAGGAAACGAAGAAGGAAGAAAAATAGTAGTAGGGCTTTCAATTTCTGGATTCATCCATCATTCAACTCCTTCGTTTACTTCCTTCTTCTTTAATGCGTGCGTGCGTGCGTGTGGGTGGACATTCCTCCCTTCTAAGTTCTATCTACTATCCGGTTCAAAGACCAGCCAGCCCCAGCCCCAGCCCCAGCTCTCTCTCTCTCTCAAACGTAACCTTTTTGCAGCCTATTAATTGTATCCATCCTTTCTTTTGTGCAGTTGGTGCACTTAATAAAGGATTTTATTTCTCCCTTTGGTGTCTATCCCTCACGCAGCCCTATCTCCTTCGCCTTCTTCTTTCGATGCCATGCATGTAAAATGTTCAATTAAAGAGTAAATTTTATATACACTGATAGTATATACATAATACTATTATCGTTGGATTCATGACATATATGTAAAAGTTAAATTTTAAATAATTATCAATCATCCGACGCTGATCGTTTACACACTGTCTGCCAGTGTATATAAGATTAATTCTTAAATGTAAAAGCACCCTTGTTTCTACAATAGTAGATCCTAGCAGTAATCAGTGGTGTAATTTTCCCCTACTCCACCGCCCAATCTCACTTCCCTCACCTGACCCATTGAATTAAGTTCCGCCAAACGAATGACTTGTACTTAGTGGAGTAGCACTACTACTCTTGCAAACTGTGGCGGCTTTGAACCAGTCCATTTGGCCCCCTAGGTCGCCATCATTTTGGTATTAATTCGTATCATGTGTCGGCAAATCATGGAGATCCATAGATGACAAGGAAGATAAAATCAAATATAATGAACTAAAGAGAAGAGCCATATCCATATTGCCATTTGTCATCCACATGGCTAGACAAATGTTCGCATATGATATCACACGCTCAAATGGGTATTAATTAATAATAACTAGTATTAAGAAGAAGGGGTGGTTTGGTAGTAACTCCGGTGATCTGAAGATAAAGACACCATCTCATCAAAACCCGAGTGACATATCATTATTAGAGTTCACCAATCATAAGGGAAGTTGAAAGAATTGCTCGTAAAACATGACAATCTTGTAGAAGCTTAATTCGGTATGTAATCAATCCATCCATCCATCCACGTCCATGTTGTATATGCCTCCAAAACGGTCCTGTTGAATATGGATGCGTGGTTCAAATTTTCTATGCAAAGCATCCTCCCTCTTCCTTTTTATGACTTTCTTCTTTTCATCCTGTTGGTTTTACGCTGCCAAAGAAATGGAGTAGACGTCAACAAATTTTGATAAGATTCTAAAAAATTTCCAGTCTGTCGTTTAGTACTGGTGTCGCTCATCTTTCTTTTCCTTTCCTTTCCTTTTTTTTCTTCCTTCTATAGAAAAAAAAAGGTAGCAAAATGGAAGAAGGCATTAGCATGCTATGTGAAAGCTGGTCCGAAAGCAGTAAGAGCAAGTTGAGGAGGAAAAGGAGGGTTGGCCTGGGTTTTCTTTAAATTGCAAAAGGGAAACGCTGCCTGTATAGTGTCAGATCGCTTTCTAAGGATCTCTCCATGGATCCACACTTTTGTTCAAGTTACCATCCAATCAACCTTTTTGAGCCACATCAAGACAAGCCATCCGCTTCTCACTCAAAAGTCAACAAACAAAATGAACGTAAAGAGGAGAGGAGATAATGAGGAGGGGAAAGAAAGAAAATTTGCAGGACAAACCACGTCTCCTAATGCATCAATGATCTTACCAACTGATAAGACAGTTCAAGCATGAACAGCTTGTGTACCGTACACAACCGCAAATTAGAACTCTTATCTAATCCGCAATCGCTCGGAGTAATCCGACTCTCTTTCGTTCTGGGGGATGGCAAGTTCATTGCGAGCTGAGCTAAATAACAAATCTTCATTTCACTGAAATAATAACCTCACCTTACTCAACTAGTCTCTAATTGACGCATCCCCGTTTTATGTTCTGTTCTTAATTTAATTTGTGAGATGATTGAATCGGATTAGACCATAATTATTCTGCCAAGTTTCAGAATGCATGAGATCGCACATCAAGCGCTGACTTTTGCTGCTTAGACCACCCCGAAATTCATCATTGGCAAGACATTGCAGTGCACATGTTTAAAAGGTTCCGTTTAGAAGATAAAATGATCACGTGATGTGATGTATATGAGATTTAAAAAAGTATAATAAAAAATATGTTTATAATGTAAGTAAATAATTTTTTTTGCTACTAATAACAATCCAAACGCATCCGGTACCGTACTTTGGAGGACTCATTGTTGAACAACCACAACTTCAATCTTCAATCCATAAGAATGTTCGGATGAGAATTTTCATTTTTTAGTGCAACCAAAGACTGAACAGGACAAAAGAATATCAAGTTCAAGACATCCCAAGTCACCGGCCAGGTTTAACCCTTGCCCTGGGGCAGAGGCTAATCGTTCATTTGTTGTTGGGAAGTTGACGAATCCCACTATAAAACAGATGACAAGTTTAATAAGTAGTAGTTCGAAAGCAACTAAATGCTGCACCCTAACTAAAAATACTAGGTAAGATTGATTATTAGTTACAACTTGTGCATCCAAATTCGCCGACTGCCATGCAAAATCTCTTATGGGACATTGCATGACATCGGAGTATGCAGCCTTTCTTCAAAATTCACTTTCAACCAGCATTTTGCTATCTTAAGAAATGAATATATATATATATATATATGAGAAAAGACTACTAGTATTGTGAAGATATAGCTTGCAGAAATTCCTGGTCGCTCGTTCAGGGTACGTAGCTTCAGTCTTGAAAGTAAAAAAGAATAAAAGAAAATCGTTAAGGTCATTCCAAAACTAGCCTCAATCCTTGCTAAAATAAATACATAAATCAAAAGAAATGACAAGTTCACTTGGCAATAACATTTTTTCTGCAATAAATTTAGCAGTTGCCAATCAAAATGGTTTATAAGCGGGATTCCCGGTGCTCTCTCATTTCAAAGTTCTCGGTTTCGAATTAAAATTCACCTTTAAAATATAATACATAGAAAAATCAAGAGAAATCTCTAAAAAAAAAAAAAAAGTGTTGGTCCGACATACTCAACTAGGACAAACCGAGCAATTTCTGACATTTGTTATGAGCGCGTTCAAACTTGTAGTAATACTTTGAACTAGTTAAAATTCCGATGGCAGAAGTGGAATTCCGATATCGATATGCATTTGCTTACGGAAAAAACGGAAAAGACATTGGTCATCCCCAGGTCAATCAATGTGATTAGCGAAGGAGAATTTTTATCACCACGAGCACGAGGGTCCAATCTAATCATTTTTCAGAGGAGCGAATTCAATTTATTAGAAAGAAGCCAAATTTTCCCAAAAGGAAAAGGGAAATCGGCTCTGAGTCACGTGAGGCTCAGTAAAGGAGCTCTCGTCTCTTCCCACAGTTGAATTAAGGACTTGCATTGCATAATGCATAGTGGTAGTTGCCACTTGCCAGTGGGTATGGACTATGGACTGTGGAGAAGCAAATGCACGAATGGCTACTCGGAACATCGGCCGAAAAGTCAAAAAGCCACGAGGAAGGTTTCAGGAAATTTAAAGTCCACAGGGTTCAACTTCAACCTAGTGTCGGATGCAGCCTAAGATTTGGAAATTGCTGTTGGAGTGAAACAAAGACCATCCCCCCAAACCCAATGCCCCCCCAATTTCCCTTTCCTTCCCGGGGCTTTCTGTATCGTCTCGCACTTTTTCACATGCTAACCAAGAGGGCTCCGTGTCTTCTAGTGACTTTTGTAATTCCAGGGCAGGGCAGATCTGTTGTTTAGGCTACATGTGAACTCTTTGACCGCTATTCCTCTCAACTCAAATGGATGGTTTGCATGTGCTTTCTCCTTCTGCCCACAATAGCACCCATCTGATTAACTGCTCACAAGGGGAAAAAGAAGGGAAAGGAAAAAAAAAGGAACAATTTTGGATGAACTGAATGTCCCTTTCTCTTCAGAACACCAATATCTAGATCAGTGCAAGTAACATTAGTATGAAGAAAAGAGAAAAGCTGTAGAAATTAAAACCATTAGTACAAAACAACTGCATGAATGGAGAGTTTTTTTTTTCCCCTTTCCAACTCTTAGATGATAAAAGAGAAGCTGGTGTCTACTACAAAAAGAAATATTGAGCAAAATAGTTTTTACCATCAAAGGTTCATTGTTGTGACGTGACGAGACGAGATCTTGACCATAAACCTTGGGAACTCCTTCAGGGGTTTCCAACCTTAGGGCCCTATTCCCTCCCATAAGAATGAGTTTACTTTTTATTATTGGTGTTGCAAACCAAGTAGTCTTAGTAGTAGCATGCTAGAGAGAGACGCTTTCCACTAGCCTCTAGGTGCCTTGAATCGCTATACTGAGTCAAAACGCAAAAAGGTTCCCATATCCAGTGAAAAGTTAGAATCAGACTGCCAATTACTACTACTAATTCCCTGGTCTGAAATCGATTTACTTGAGGTTGAAGGCTAGGCCCCGCCTCTGTAATTGTAGGTTGCATGCTTTTTGGCGTATTAGCCATCTCCCCACACCCCTAATTCTCTCTCCCTCTCTCTTGCTCTCTTGCTCTCCGTGTCTCAGTTCTCAGGCCTATATATACACACACACAGCTGCACACGATTACAACTAGCTTTACAACGAAGCTGGCCTAAACAAATTTTACAGCTCTCTTTGAAGTGGTCTGAACTTCTGGAGGGCATCAATGGCTGTCCTAATGGTAGTTCTTGGCGTGGTTTTTGGGCTCTGCATCTTGAGCACTGCTTTATTGAAGTGGAATGAAGTCAAGTACAGGAAGAAAGGTTTGCCTCCCGGAACTATGGGTTGGCCAGTATTTGGGGAGACCACTGAGTTTCTCAAACAAGGTCCAGGCTTCATGAAGAACCAGAGATCAAGGTAATGGTATCTTTCTTAGTAATTCTCCTTGTATATTGTACAGATTTTGACATTCTAATGGTCTCTTGCCTAGTTGTAACATATAGATTGTGCCTTGCTACCTTTATTTGACACAAAGTATGATGCTTGCATGATACTTAGAAGCTGTGCAGCACAAAAGTAACTTCTACCACATGAAAATTGCAATATGTATATGTGCATGAAAAGCGTTAAATAGGATGCTTGCAATATCTATGTGCATAAAAGTCGACGGGCATAATTGATTATGTTTACAAGAAGGTGCTGCTGGATGGATATCTGCTAGTTTCGGATATAACAGTAAAACAAGTCATATAGCAGCCACTCTCCGGCTTTATGGTTCCTCCAACTGTTGAAAACTTTCTTGTTTTTGTTACGATAACAGGTATGGAAGTTTTTTCAAATCCCACATACTGGGCTGTCCAACCATTGTTTCAATGGATCCAGAGCTAAATAGATATATCCTGATGAATGAAGCGAAAGGGCTGGTCCCTGGCTATCCCCAGTCCATGCTAGACATCTTGGGGAAAAGCAACATTGCAGCTGTTCATGGTTCAGCTCACAAGCACATGAGAGGAGCATTGCTTTCTCTTATCAGTCCCACGGTGATCAGAGAACACCTTTTGCCGACAATTGATGAATTCATGAGATCCCACCTAAGCAATTGGGGTGACTCGGTGATTGACATTCAGCAAAAAACTAAAGAGGTTTGTCCAAACTCCTGTGAAAGACAGATTTGCCTCTAAACTCATTCTTCCCCTGTTCTAATCTGCATCTCTGCTGAATAACTTTTTTCCAGATGGCATTTGTATCATCCTTAAAGCAGATTGCAGGCATTGAATCTGGAACCATAGCTCAAGAATTTATGCCCGAATTTTTCATGTTAGTATTAGGAACTCTTTCTCTGCCTATCAACCTTCCGCGCACTAATTACCATCGTGGACTTCAGGTAAATGCGCTCTCATCTTTTACTACTGGAAAGAAGGTTTAAAATTGCTTGGTGTAACTAATAATTGAAATGTACTGCAGGCAAGGAAAAACATTGTCAGTCTGCTGAGAAAACTTATAGAGGGGAGAAGAGCTTCTGGAAAGACGAGCTGTGATATGCTTGGCTTTCTTATGAATGATGAAGTAAACAAGTACAAACTAACGGATGAGCAGATGATTGATCTGATCATAACCATTTTGTACTCTGGCTACGAAACTGTTTCAACTACTTCAATGATGGCTGTCAAATATCTTCATGATCACCCAAAAGTTCTTGAAGAAGTCAGAGTGAGTCTGTGTTTTTACTCGTTTACCATGCTTAAATAAATCAGTACTAGTTAATTCTTTTGCATCTTATTCTAACTTGAACTGGAAATCTCTATTACTGTAGAAAGAACATATGGCAATTAGAGAGAGGAAAAGGCCGGAGGACCCTATTGATTTTGATGACTACAAGTCAATGCGCTTCACACGTGCAGTAAGTATCCAAAATGATAGATGCATGAGAAAATTTAGGTGGAAGGATGTTCAAGCTGTTGACACTTGGTTCTTATTAGTATTTTCCTGATTCAGGTGATCTATGAGACCTCCAGATTAGCTACTATTGTGAATGGAGTCTTGAGGAAAACTACTCAAGACATGCAACTGAATGGTGGGTTTATTACCATGAGCTGTATATTTATTTGATTAGCTTCATAATCTGCCTGCAGGGGGTGGGGGGCTAAAGTAGCAACTTTATATTTCCTTCTTCTTTTCGATACTGAAATGAAAAGAAAAAGGAGCGTATAGACTATAATGCCTAAACGTACAAGGGATGATGCATCATGTATGAGATATCAAAAGGACCCTACCCTATCATAATCCACATGCTGCACCTACCATTCCAGCTGAGACATTCCCTATCTCTTGTCCAACTGAATTATTTTAATCAAACTACTTTTGATGATAAAGAGAAGATGCAACTCGATTCTCTCTCAGACTCTCACTGGATAGAGCAAATATGATCTTCATAAAATAATATATTCTTCAAGAGGAATTTAAACAAGAAAAAAGCTTAAGGCCCCCCCATCTGCAATGATTGTCGAAGCCTTGTTTTCCAGGCAGAATTCTACTTTAACAATAATATATCGTTCTGCTTTCACTACAAGAAAGAAATGCCTATCACCTTACTTATATGTATTTTGTTTACTTTTCAGGGTTCATTATTCCTAAAGGCTGGAGAATATATGTCTACACTAGGGAGATTAATTATGACCCGTGCCTCTATCCTGATCCGTTAAAATTTAATCCCTGGAGATGGCTGGTTCGTATTCATAATCAACTCTGTGTTTGTGCAATATTAGAGGGTGGAATTAATGTTTTTATTGGAGGCTGGCTAACAAAACTCCTACCTATCTGATAAAAAACAGGATAAAAACCTGGAGAACAAAAATTACTTCTTAATATTCGGAGGAGGAACAAGGCAGTGCCCCGGAAAGGAGCTTGGAATTGCTGAAATTTCTGCTTTTCTTCATTATTTCGTAACAACATACAGGTGAACCATTTTTTTTTTTTTGGGTATTATATTATGTCTCTAATTCATGGCAGCGTGTTAAATTGTATATTGTGTCTGGCATGATGCAGATGGGAAGAAGTTGGGGGAGATGAGCTGATGAAGTTCCCAAGAGTTGAAGCACCAAATGGACTACACCTTAAGATATCAAGTCATTGACAATCAACTTGAATGTATAGGAGGCGTAATGGTAATGATGATATAATTACAGTGGCAGCATATTAGAGTAACATTTGATGTACAAATCACCGATCTGTTAACACAGGACAAATTGAAACCTGTTTTTTGGCCGGCTCTTGAGACGTTCTACATGTGAGACATGTCAATTATTTCTAGCAGACAGAAACTAATCGATTTCATGTGGGCACCACGAATTATCCTTCTTCCAAAATTCCATTCCTAAAGCCCCTTCTCACAAGCTTACAACATATCATTTAAGCAAAAAGTTTAGTTGTTGTTGAATTTAGAAGCATTTGTTCAAGATACAGGATGCATTTGTTCAAGATGCAGATCAACAACACCAACAAACAATCATGCATAATAATAAAAATATTAGTACCTTTGAACCACGCTGCAGGTAGCGGAGACTTGCAACGCCAAATGAATTTAAATCCCCTCTGCAACTTCTGGGCTCGTACCAAATCAATGAACAACTTAACTTGGATCAATTAATTATAAGAAAGAATGACACAATAATACTTTGATTGCCGCTCCCACACCCCGTGCAAGGTGCCAATTGAAATTTGAGCGCCAAAGCCAACAGCAGGTTTATAGACTGGAATCTCAAAACTACTCCAATTTCCACACATACCAACGGCAACAAATTTTCTTTTTTTTTTTTGGGGGGTCGTAGGAGATTTTTTTTTGGTCCCTAAAACTTCTTCCCGGGAAAGTGAAGACCCTCACTATCCGTCTGTTCACGTTGCCACCAACTAAACTGAATATTGGACACACAGCCACTTATTTTTTTCCATCCGCAGCATCTGCTTAAGAGAGAGAGAGAGAGGTGGGTTTTGACTGACCAACGATATGAGTTACGAAGCCCACAAAAACAGTTTGGTAAGTGTGAATTTTGGGCTGGTCTCTCGATGACATTCACGGCAACACCGGAAGCTTTGTGATCCAAAATTGATTAAAAGTTATAGCCTGTCTCTTGGCCCGGCCTCTCGTTGGTGATCTTTAGGTGGCCATCCAATAATCGTTAGCTAAGGGCTCTTACAACAGTAATCTAAAATCGGATGGACAGATACAAAAGGCCACATTTTTTTTTTCTTTTTTGGCGAAATATCAAACAGGAGTAGGTTGTGGACAGGGCTAACTAATCGAACCAAAGATCCGAGTATCTAAATTTGTTCGATTATTTGAATGAATTTAAAATTTTGTTCAAGTTTGATTTGTTTATTTAATGAACTGAATTCAAACGAACTTTCGTGGGATCGAGATTTTCATGGATTCTAGTTTAATAAATCAGCAGATTTCTTTTAAGTTCACTTAGTATCCCTATAGAAGTATATTGTGTGCTCTTGTAATTAGCAGAATTTCGGTTAATTAGAAATAGCAATAATTTATTCCCATTGTGTCAAATTCCGGATCTCATCTGCCCACTAGTCTACTACACCAATACGCCTTGAACTAGTCTTCGGAGAAACCAAATAAAGTAAACCAATGCTTCTGGAAGGAAGATCCATTGTTGCACTTCCAAGTGATTGATATTTTCTATTTTGAGCCAGGAATCAATTACTGTTTTTTTTAGCATAAATCGAGGGTCTCGGAATCCAAATCTCTCACTTATACTTTTTTCTTTCCCCTACTGCTCAACCCATCATTTCCGCCGAGGAATCAACTTAACGGTTACCATCCCAAAACAATCAAATCCCACACCAAAAGAGGCCACAATTCATGGCCTAAACTAATCCGATTAACTCCAAATATCACACAAATTTCCTTTTTCTCCAAGCATATTTTCTTAATTTCTCCATGAAATCAACATTTTGGGTACATATTTTGTGGGAATGCCTTCAGTTGGCTGTTTGTGGTTAGAAAATTGCAAAGTTGCCACAAGCATAGAACAAAATTTTTACTCTATTTTTTTTTTCAAAAGCAAAACATGGGTGGATTTCACCTCCGTGAAAGTATGCCTCTAGCATTACATGTTGGCAACGGAATTCAAATACGCAATCTTTATTGAAGAAAATTACTAATTAAATCAACTTGTGTTTGGCAAATTTTTGCTCTGTTAGAAAGAAAATAATTTACTCGAAAAAACAAGATCATCAATCAGAATATACAAAAACAAAAGGTATAATTTCAAAAACCTCCTTTGAGATTTCTGATTATTTTACTTAGTTCCCTTGAAGTTATAAAACTTACACTAACCTCGCTTGATTTGACACTTTTGTAACCAAACCTTAAAATAAGATCAATAATTTAATGAATATCCTAAAATACCCTTATCTTATAAAGTTGAATTCGTTCTTCTAAACAATTGTAAAGTAATTTGGCACAATTATAAAAAAAAAGGAGTCACAAAATTTTCATGGCAATATTTGTTATGTAATAATCAACTATAACAATAAATCTTTTGCTATAATAGGTTTTCTTGTAGTGTTTTATTGGGAATATAAATTCCTTCAAGATGGAGAAGAAAGTGTTATCTTGCCTTTTTTTTTTTAAAGTTTATGGACTTTTTTTTAACAAAAGTTTATGGACTAGTTTAGTGATGAAACTATCATAGTTTCGTAGTGATTTTGGGCCATTTGTTTTTAATTATTGTTGACTTATTCTTGATTTTGATACAAAAAAAGTGTTACAAAAAAATTGGATGCTATTAAAAGTCATAGAAAAATATTACTAATTTAGCTTTTGATTTGAATAGATATTAGCGACAACATTGATCGTTCTTCTATATTTCTAATGAAATATAAGAGAAATGAGTAAGAAGGAAAAAGAAAAAAAATTATAAAATCCATCATTTGTATTAACATGGAAACAAGAGAATTTAATTAAAATATTAAGGTTAGTATTGCTATTTTAAATGAAAAAGGGAGGTAAGTGTAATTTTTGAAATCTTAAGAGAGCCAAATAAAATTTTCAAAAATCTCAGAGGAGGTTTCTGAAATTATCCCAAAAAAAAAAAAAAAAAACAAAAATAGGGCGCACCGGCTGGAACCGCCCCTTTGAAGCAGTCCCTAGCCATATAATGCACCTTTGACTTTGGACACCCTACTGCCCTACTCGTGCCGAACCCACCGCACTCGCTGCTGCCATTTTGCCCACTTGCATCTTAAACGAGTTCCCGCATCCGCATGCAAAGCAACCCTCCAGCTCCGTACCACCAACAAGCAACAATGCCTATATAAACTCCCCACCAAATCAATCCTGCTCTCCTCAGCTCTTCTCTTCCATATCCAAGCCCCGGAAACCCCCCAAAAAAAATAGAAGCATTTTCATCTCTCACTCAAACAAGCAAGAAGATCATGGCTTCGTCAAGCCCTCCTCTGAAAGATGAGCTCGACATTGTGATACCAACCATCAGAAACCTTGATTTCTTGGAGATGTGGAGGCCCTTCTTCCAGCCCTACCACCTCATCATCGTCCAAGATGGTGATCCTTCCAGAACCATCAAGGTCCCTGATGGCTTCGACTACGATCTCTATAATCGTAACGACATTAACAAAATGTTGGGCCCCAGGGCTAGTTGCATCTCCTTCAAGGACTCTGCTTGCCGCTGCTTTGGTTACATGGTTTCCAAGAAGAAGTACATCTATACCATTGATGATGATTGCTTTGTGAGTTCCCCATTTGCCCCTTGGCCCTTCCTTCGTTTTTCTTCTTCTGATGCAACACTGTTTATCAGTACTAATTGACGTAAAGTTTATGATGATGATTGCTTTGTGAGTTCCCCATTTGCCCCTTGGCCCTTCCTTCGTTTTTCTTCTTCTGATGCAACACTGTTTATCAGTACTAATTGACGTAAAGTTTATGTGTTTAATGGATAATTCAGATTAGTGGATCATGATGTTTGGTTTGTTGCCGATAAACTTGTGAATAATTTCGATATACACCTTCAACAAAACTCATTAAGGACTATATGAGGGATAGTCAAGGACTATACGAGGCTATTGGACTATACATTTCCCAGTGAATCAGATTGATAGTATATTTGCTTGTATTGCATTCAATCTTATACCTAAATTTCTCTTACTCATGAAGACTATAATCCGACTGGATCTATGCAATTCTTAGACTATCTATCCATTCTCAAAATACTTAACACTCTCCCTCTCCCACTCATCTCACGACCACAATAAGTTACAATCGATCTTGTAACGAGAGGAGGAGGCTGATAAAAAAGCAGTAACTTTCATGACACTTAAATGCACTATATATTGAGTTTCAGCATCCACTTTTACGTCATTGGGTGGCTTGGTTATAGCTTGTTGCTATAGGTTGGCGCTGTAAATGGAGCCAATTGTTATTACGGCTGTATAGCTAACAGATTAATTTACCTATCAGAGGAGAAAAATGATTCCCGCCAAAGTGGTGCTTGACGTATCTAGATAAGCACGTAAACCTAGTTTCGTAAAATAAGACGGAGTCATTCTGATCTTTTGGCCCTTCATTCTCTATCTGTAGCATAAAAAATGGTTCTTTTTCCTCTTAAAAGTGGGGTATTCATGTAGTTAAATCAGCATGCCTAGTTGCCATCCACTATTCTGTTTAGAAGGAAAGACAACTTTTAAGACTTTTCCGGTGCGTGTGCACGGGGTCATGTTCTGGCAAGGCAAATTCACATGGTGCATCAATGAACTGCCTTCGAGCATCGCGTAGTGTCAAAAGAACTTTAGCACTCCAGTTAACAGAAAGTCGCCTTGATTCTTTACCTCTACTAATCCATTATGTTCGACAGTAACGATTGCTGAAACTGACCACAATTTTCGGGACTTGCCATGCAGGCCACACACTACTAATACTGACGTTTTAGGCACCTCATGATTTAATCTTGCATCTTAGTTGCTGTTAAAGAGCTAGTAATAATAAATATCTCTATCTCAAACTATTACGATCTTCACTGTTGGATACCTTTGATTGATTGAATGATCTTGGATCTTCAATTCTTTGCGCTTGTGAACATATTCAGTCAGTAGTAAAAATCAGGAGCTGATACAGATATTTCTTCCGGGGCTTATATTTTTTTCAAATGATCACCATTGATGTGCAGGTTGCAAAAGACCCTTCTGGCAAAGATATCAATGCGCTTGAACAGCACATTAAGAATATTCTCTCTCCATCGACTCCCTATTTCTTCAACACTTTGTATGATCCTTTCCAAGAAGGCAATGATTTTGTCCGGGGTTATCCATTCAGCCTTCGTGAGGGTGTGCCTACAGCCGTTTCCCATGGCCTTTGGCTTAATATTCCCGATTATGATGCTCCCACGCAGCTTGTGAAGCCTCTTGAGAGAAATACCAGGTCTCCATTTCTTTCGCAGATTAGCTCAGCAAGCTTCTAGTATTTAACAAACTTTTCAATCATTTGTCCATGCATTAATGCATACAGAATTCTCAAGTATATATGTTTTAATTTTATTAGGTATGTCAACACGGTCATGACAATACCAAAGGGCACCCTCTTTCCTATGTGTGGAATGAATCTAGCATTTGATCGTGACCTCATTGGCCCAGCGATGTATTTTGGACTCATGGGAGAGGGTCAGCCAATTGGACGTTACGACGACATGTGGGCTGGCTGGTGTACCAAGGTGCTGCATCTGTCTTTCCTTTCTCTTTTTCAAAATATTTTTATTGCATGCAGTAAAATCAAGAGAAAATGATCTACTCTGCACTTATTTAGTTTCCCTAACCTTTTAGGTGGTTGTTGATGTTTTTAGGTGATATGCGATCATTTGGGACTGGGAATCAAGACAGGGCTTCCCTACATCTGGCACAGCAAAGCTAGCAATCCTTTTGTGAACTTGAAGAAAGAGTATAATGGTATCTATTGGCAAGAAGAGATCATTCCGTTCTTCCAGTCAGCAACTCTTTCAAAGGATTCCACTACAGTCCAGAAGTGCTATGTAGAACTGTCAAAGCAAGTTAAGGAGAAGCTAGGAAAGATAGATCCCTACTTTACCAAACTTGCAGATGCCATGGTCACTTGGATCGAAGCTTGGGATGAGCTCAACCCGGCCACAGATACTGCCAAATTACCAAACGGCTCTGCTAAGTGAAAGTCATAGCAGCATTGACGACGGCCTTTAGTTTTTGCAATAGCTCAAAATTTAATACTTACTGCTTCTTTTTCCAAGTATGCAACCCTTTATACGTTCGGATAAGTCCGTGTATTAGTTCCTTTTTCATGGAACTAATGAACTGGTCCAATGTAACATCTGCGCAATATGCATATTTTAGAGTAGAGAAAAGAATAATAGTTGATGCAACTTCCAAGTTCCAACAGACCGTGGTTGAATCCTTATTGTTTCTTTCCACATGAAGGTAGAAACTTTGGCTTGGTTTTATACTGCACCCGTATTTTGAGAGCATGATTGAAGGATTATCTGCGATACTAATCTGTTTTTAAGTCCCGGACATGGAGAAAAGAACAAGAATATATGGAATTTAAACTCAGGTTGCATTACACTCTCCAAAACCTTTGCAAACAGATTGGCATTGAACTATCGTCAATTTCTCCGCTATCTACGTGTATTGTGTAGTCAATCTGGGATCATTATTTGGCTACACAACCATCTGGAATAACTTCCTCTTTCCTCGGTAATTGGATAGCCTTTCTCCTTGTTTAAGCACATTGGTATGCCTGCTCAAGAATGTTTATAAGGTTAACTGGTAATAGCAGAAAAGCAGTAGATAAAAAGGCAGATCCTTGTTTAAGCATGCCCGCTGAAGAATGTTTATAAGGTTAACTGGTAATAGCGGAAACACAGTAGATAAAAAAGGCTGAGAGCAAAACGCCGTTGCCGGGGATCGAACCCGGGTCACCCGCGTGACAGGCGGGAATACTCACCACTATACTACAACGACCTTGTTGATATGCCTGGTGAAGAATGTTTATTAGGTTAACTGATAATAGTGGAAACGCAGTAGATAAAAAGGCTGAGAGCAAAACGCCGTTGCCGGGGATCGAACCCGGGTCACCCGCGTGACAGGCGGGAATACTCACCACTATACTACAACGACCTTGTTGATGATGATTGGGATAATTGATTACAAATATTTTAAAACCAGCAAAAAAACAACATAACGAAAATTTAAAACAAAAATTTTTAACTAGCCAAAAAAAAAAAAAAAAACCGTAGAATTTGAGATAAAGAGCGTTCAAAATTTTTCTTTTCATTTTTGTATAAACAATATAACGCATTGATGCAATTCAAAGGTACACAGGATTCCTACTAGTCATGCAAATTGAAGACTTTGGCAAGGATGGTTACCCCCTTTCATTCTGATTATATTCTACCGATCGTTTAGCAGACGAAGTACCAATGCGTTTAGTCAAATAAAAAGAGGCAACAATCCTTGGTTTTCAATGAAACCAAAAGAAAAATGGAGATTAAAATCTAACATAAGAGTCGCAACCGAAGTATTTCTTTTCCCTCGGATTGGAGCAAATGGAGATCAGAATCATTCACAGAGACTCGTACCACTTCACGATTTGAGATTAATATGTCGTATACAAGCCGTATATGTATGTATGTATGCATGTATGTATCTTTGTGTGTGTGTGTGTGTAGACAAGGGGTGGAACTTGGAGATTACCATAATCCGCAGCTAACAAGAAGATGTGGAAGAAAAGGCCAAACATATTTGCCATTGGTTTTTTACTCTTATGGACGGTTAACGCCAGTTGCTGCCACCTATGGCAATATTTTTAACTTCTTGCGCAATAAATTATATGACACTTAATGCTCGTGGATTCAAGAAGACAAAAGAACAAATGCAATACATACACAAGTAACTCACCAGAAAGAATTACTAAACCAACAAAAACTGGCATTGCTCCTTCAAAATCAGAGAATTCACAGAAACTATCTATCTATCCTTCGATTTCATATGGCACCTTTGACAAAATTATCCCCCCGGCAATACTGGTCTCTCTGCAATGGCAATGCATCAGAGCAAACTGATCACCAAGGTTGAAGATGCTTTTGCCCAATAACTGGGCCGCGAGGACTTCTTAAAATTTTATTAACTAGGTGTAAGATCCTCTGCCTTCTTACGCTTGGCTGCAGGTTCATCGCTGTCCTCCTCATGGTTGCTAGCACCATTCACTGCATCTACACCAAGAAGTGAGACGTGCTTGCTCGTGATCTGACGACCAGCCCTCAGCTTTGGTCCCCAATGCCTTTCAGGATTAGGAAGGAACCGTGCAACCTTCTTGGCCTGTGCCTTGCTTAAAGATGCCACGGCTCGTGCAAAATTAGCCTAAGTAAAATGTTTTAAATGAGTAAATCATTGTTATGGGAGAGTTGAGGCTTAAAAAATGTGGCCCAATATCGTTGGCTCTTTGCATTAAAGGTCTCACTAACTCCGAACCTTAATGTACCTCTGTAACTAAAGAGAGATATAACCAACACGATAATGGAGATTGGGTGCGTGCACAAACATACCTGTAGAACAGGTTCCTTTGCAAGGATCACACTTCCAGCTTGGTCTGGAGGTTGAGCCTTCACAGGATGGTTTTTGACCTACAGAACAACATGCCACTTCACTCACAAATACTTGCAGAATAACCACATCGCAGAAAAATAACAGAAGCTGATGACATAGTATTTCACAATAAAAGAATGATATGACGTGACATAAAATGTATCGGGGGCCATAAAAAATGTCAACTTCGAAAATAACAGCTTTTCTCAGATTTCTCTTCAGATTGTTTTTACAACCACCAAAAACATAAAAATTAAAAAACCCTTCAAATTCAGGCCATCAGAACTTTATGAATTTGGAATAATTCAATGAGCAATGAAAATCAAGGAAGTGTGTTTTGTCACCATATTTCATAAAGAATTTCGTCGTGCAGTCTTACCCAACAACGCATTATGTCCCAAATGACATCCATTGGAGCATCTGTTTTCAGCCCAAGTGGATTGACATGAGTTCCTGATATACGATATCCAGCATTGATGACAGCAGATCGGAATATAACTGCTGAGGGGGAAGTGCACTTCAGCGTTGCACACAGATTATGCAAACTCAGAAACAGAGGAACGTCAGACAATTCCTATAAAATGAGAATTATGAAAGTAAGAACATAACGGGGATAAACAAATAAAAAATAAATGGCAAAAATGTCTTATAATTCAAAATTCTTAAATTTTCACTCTTTAGCCCAAAATAATGGCAAGCCACAACCCCCTTAACCAAGGAAATAGAGAAGATGAAGTAAGGAATAAATGTCTGAAATGCATGCCCAATATTATCACTAGAAAAAACTATGTTAATGTCTTGCATGATAGCCATTAATGCACTTAATGAATGAGAAATTCACAACTGAATTCTAAAGCGTAAACAGCAATTTCAGCCTAAACCCAAGACAAACCTCTGAAATTGTTGTCAATACAGCTGAGATGCGATCATAAGCAGGATAGTGATCCTTCATGGATTTCACATCTTCAAGAATGCAAGTTACCCATTCTTGATCATGGATGGGAGCAGACCAGATTGGTCCGCCCATATTATATTTTTTGCCACAGTCACTGCACTCTTGGGGAACAACAGGCCCAAACCCAGGAAGATATCTCACACTGGTATTCTGCAATAGAAAGGAAGCAAAGAAAACCACAATTATGGATCCAATACATGCCAAAAGCACATTTGGGTCATGAGCCTAAGTTCAAGAGACCTGGAAAATGAAAAGTAATCAACTGACGCAGGACTTCTTTCCAAACAACACGTAACGGACATACAAATGGAAGATATCTCAGATACAAGAGGTCTGGAATATGAAAAAGAATCTACTGACACAGGACTTGTTTCCACAAGTGTAACATAAAGTTCCCTTAAGATATACTATTAAATACAAGCATTACCTTTTTTGGCCATTCAACATATGCAGTGGGCAAATATATGCCAAGTACAAACTAAGTACCAACCATCCTCAAGTAAAATGTCAAATACAACTGAAAAACACAATTCATTTCCCACTTTACATAATATATATGGCTAGTATGAACACATATCAAAGCACCAAATCTAAGCCACGAAAACCAATAGGTGATCATGATGAATCAAAATATCATGACACAAGGGCATACCTTAGAGACGGTACGCCCAATTGCTTGAAGATGAAAAGAATCACAGCCAGTGCATTGATAAACATATGAGAGCTTTAAAGGAGTGTTTTTCATTGCACTTGCCGAACTGCAAGAGTCACTCAGAAGCTCAGTTGGGGGTAAAAATCAGAAGTACCTACTAGTCTAAATAAAAAATGTAAATGCATACATTACTATTCATGCTAACTCACTCTAATTGTCATCACAAGGGAGGAAGAAATATACTCACGTATATACACGGACAAAAACACGCACGTAGAAGTCCATCTGAACAGATAATACTGGAGCAATGTACCTTTTATACCGATTTGCATGGCTCTGCATATCCAAAGTGGAAATAACTGCTTACAAGACCCAGGGAAAAAAAGAAAGAAATAGCAAATGACAGAAGGAACAATATTGCCTTTCCAACTCAATGCCTTGACTCAAAATGTTTGAGATATTACTATTTTCCTTATCTAAAACGTTGGCAATTTGAAAAGGGAAAGGACAGTTTGGTTGTACAGCTGAACTTATTTCAAGCTATAGAAGAGCTTCACAGCCCACGAAATGTCAGACGTGAACTAACACAAAAGTTTTCTCCTTCATCTTCTATCTTCAGAAAGTTATTAAACTTGATACATTTTCATCAAGCAAAGGATGAGCAAGAAGTCACAACAACAGACCACCACAAAACTCAAACGTCTGAATAACGAATTTCCAATTCCTACAGCAAGAATTAGTGAAAACAGACTATCATCAAACGCAAAATTATTAAATTCCCTCTTCTTGAAGGCAAAACTCAAATTTCTTTGCAGAAAGTCAACAGCTTTTCTGGTTAAACAATAGGTACCTCAATGCTGGCAAGAAGGATCCTCAAAGCCATTTCATGGCAATACTTTCCTCTTAATGGATAGGAGCCATACCTAGTTCCAAGCAACAGCAAAAAAGCTTTTTATGACACTTGAATCATCTTAGGTGAGTCCATCACTAAATAATTGTGTTCAATCAGAGGCAATAATATGAATAAGTAATAAACCTTACTTGGAATAGCAAACCTCCCCATTACCCCCACAAAGTACTGCCATATCAGTTGCAGTACACATTAAGATGCCGCCATCAATGACTGATTGGACAGCAGAGTCCAGAAACACGGAGGGTGAGCCATAAGGATCAAGATCCACCTGAAACACCGACAAACAGGAAAAGATCATTAATTGGCTCAGAATGCGACTGCGATTAACATGAAAAGATGTTTGTTTCTTACTTTTCTTATCAAGATACAAACTACGGGCAAATTATTCACTCACAAACAAGTATCAAGCACAAAAGACTGGGAAAATTATGCATGTCTTTTTCCATGGATCAATAGCATGAACACAAATTAAAAGAATGTCCAAACTTCAGATCAATACCATGTAAATCTGTCTGAAAAGGATACCAAGCATATGAACCATACCACGTCAAATTCTTTTGGATGGGTAAGCATGTAAACTCTCGCATCAGCGAGGTGAGATTCCACCTTTGAACATGCTACTGACCCATTGAACTTGATGTTTCTCCGGCAAGCTTCAACTGACACTGCACAAGAGACAAACATTATTACACATTTTCATCATATACTCTCAAGGACAACCAAGCTCCATCTACCTTTATCATTGTCCAATGCTACAACCTGGCCAATTCCTTCAACTTCCCGTGCATATCTTAGAGCTCTCAAACCAGAAGCTGACAAAGCCTGTTAAAGCAGATAAGTTTTTGAGATATGCAGTACTGAAGCCCTTTTCTTTTTTGAAAAGAAATAAAATATAGGGCTCAACTTAAATTAAAAGAAGAATTTTCAGAAACCTCAAGAACTCGGGGTGGTTTCAACCCTCCTCGGCTTTTCTCCTCTATATTATCAACCAGCTTCTCTGATGTGCTACAAGGTTCATGTTCAGACGCCTCTTCTGAAGCTTCGTATCGACCATTAGATTTTTCAGCCTCAGAGATGGACTCTACTGAAGCTTCTGTTTTGTCAACAGGCTTATCTGATACCTTTGCTACTGCTTTCATTCTTTTTGACAACATTGCTTCATGTTCCAGCTTGCGTTTTGCTATAAATGCCCTCAGAACAGCAATAGACATATCTCTGTTATTAACCTGGAAACGAGACAATGCACCAAGGATTAGGTTATTGTGTTTCCAATGCTGAACTAGATACGGAGACCTCTATATTTGAGATACTACAATATTTATAGCACGTTAATTGTGATATTACTAGTTCTACAACACATAATCATTTCTTCAAGGCCGGGGACCAGCCCCTGCAAACTGTACGCTGACCATTAAAATGCATGTATCTAACTTGAATTTTTAACTGAATCGTTTTCACAGACTGGTCCGCCAGTAACAATTGAGGTTAGAAGTAAGCCCAAAGCTAAAACACAATAGCCCACGATGGACTATATCGCAATTGACGCGCTCATCCAATAAAAATCCATAAAAGATACCATCTCTACAATTGAAAGGATTGAAATTTGATTGATTAGAAAGTAAACAGCTCTAAAAACTCAGGGGAAAATGCAAGACCTGGGTTTTATTGTAGAAGACTTCGTTTTTAGCGTGCATGAGAATCTCAGCCTCTCCTTCTCTGATGACAGTGTAATCATTGAGATCAAGGGAGGCAGCCTTTGAGGTCTCCTTTTGCTGTTCCTCCTCATCCCCTGTTTTCTCTCCACTCGCGCCCATATCAATATCAAATGTTGTCGCTTCAACAATAAAATTGGAGAATCTGGGGTTGAATGCTCCTTCACTTGACGGCTGCGGCGGCGGCGACGGGGTAGGTTGTAGCTTTGGAAGTGGGGAGAAAGGCCGAAGTTGGAAAGAGAGGAATTTTCTGAAATTTCTTGTGTTTTTGGCTGAAGTTTGTAAAAGGGGAAGGAGCGAACGCATCAAGGAAGAGGGCTGCTTATATAGGGGTATGCAGACATGGCTGGATTTGGTCAAGGGAATTTCTAAAACCCTACCCTGGGTTTTCAGTGAAAGATTCTTGGAGCATATTGTCAAAGAATATCTACCTTAGGTACTAGACCACAATTATACATATTCATCTTTACAATAATAGAACCTGTGTAATGATTTTTTTTTTTTTTGAAGAAAAGTAGAGATAGTTAACACCAATTGTCTATTTTCAAATTTATTTTTTTCTCTATCTATACTACATATAAAAGGGCAGGGAGCCTTTTGGTGTAAATAAAAAGTTATCATCTTATGATTTTTTTAAATTATCCTTTAAATATAACTGCCCGCTATCATGTTACTTCTCGCACCCACTATCATATCTATCTCTATCTCTTTCACCCACTATCATATCTATTTCAACCTCTTGTTTTTATAACTACCCACTACCAAATAATAGTTTATTTGTATATTTTATTTATGTAAATGTCTGTATGTATTATAAAATTATAAAACCAAATCTCTTAAAAAAATAATTTTAACAAATATCTTTAAAAAAATTTTAAAAATATTTATTTATTATTGCACACGCGTCGAGTTTGTCTTAAGCACTAGTAACAATAAAACGCCTTTATCAAAGAATAAGGGTTTGGCTAACTAGGCATTAAATTGTTAAAAAGGGTTAAACGTTTTACTAGTTTTTTTTTTCAAAAAAAAGTGAAGTCAAAGGTTGGAAGTGTCCAAATATACTAAAGCTTATGCATTGAAATAGTATAAGTACCACCTGTAACTTAAATGTACAATAATATATGGCGGTGATCTGTTTATACTCCATTAGTTTATATAGGCTTATACTACTGGTTTATTCGGAAGATGTTAAGTGGCATTATTGTCAAAGTTGGTTTATTCACGCACATCTCACAAATATTTTTTGTCTTCAGCTTTTGTCATTTTCTTCTTAGGTTAAAAAAAAAAAAAAGAGTTAAAGAGGAGTGTTGATCAATGATCAATGATCAAATTGGAAAGGAACGACCAACGGTCTCAGCCTCTTTCGAAAGCTTTAGTACGTACATGAGAAAATTTCAAGGGGGAAGGAGGCCCGTGCCCTTGGGCCACCAGCACTGCTAAGCGACGGAGAATGGAAATCCAAAGTTGTGGATTAGCAGAGCCCAAATCAACGATGTGGATTGGGCACTTGTCACATGGCAGGGCTTGAATTAAGGTCCGGTTCATAACCGCGCAAGCAAAGCCTCACTAGCTAAGGGAAGGCCTGAGTGACGATGGACTGAACCCGATCAAGCCCTGTCATTAATTTTCCATGACCCTCTATTCTGTTAATTTTGTTAATCGTTATAATTAATTGAATTTAAATAAGGTAAAATTAAAAGTTTAGACTGCAAAGTATTTAAAATTAAAATTTATGGTAAAAGTGAAAACGCGATACAAGTTTAAAGGTGCAAACATATCAGCATGTTGAATATGTTATAAAACAAATCCAGCTAAATGAATAGCTTTCCTTAATTTTCATTTGTTTTTTTTTTTATTCTCTTCGTTTTGTGAGCAAGTATTCAAATGAATAGCTTTGAGCGACTTTCTTTTTCATTCGTTTAAATGAATCCAGTTTGAAGGCTTTGTACACAGCACAGACCTACGAAGAATGAACAAGCAAATACAGGAGATAAATACTCCAAGAATATAGGAGGAAAGCACGTAATCATGACCAGACACTCAGATACACAAGGATGTCTGTAAAGCCGAATGATTCTGAGCAACAAGGTTAAAGCCCAACGGAGCTGGAGGCTAGTGCCTACTCCCCACGACGAATTGATGATTATTTCTTAGAAATCTGAACCAAAATACTGCTACCACCGAAGCGTTAATGAATTAGGAAAGAAAAAAAAATTTTAAGTCTATTGTGGGACTAGCATTCTTGAGATCGATGGTGACTCAGAATTGAGAGGCAAACATGATTGATATCCCAGGTTCGGTGGTGGGACAATCCGAAGTTGAAAGAAGGCCTTGCGTGCTTTAGGAAATAAGCCTTTTCTTTTCTTTCTTTTCTGCTGATGTCTTGGAGCATATGTATCCACTTCCATTTGCCGTTGTTCAATATTCAAGACGACAACATCCTTCTAGAAGTAATAATTATTTTAACATTTTAGGCAACATGGCACCGGCTCCATGTACTTGTTAAAGATAGCTTCAGTAGCTGGCATCTGTAAGTTGTAACATTGATTGTATTAGGAAATTGGCTTAATTTCTTTTAGTTAGAATTCTTGTTTTGTGTGGAAGTAACTAGTTTTCTAATTGATTTTGGTTACTTGAAATAGTAGTCAAGAAATATTCTATTTAGTTAAAGATAGCTTGAGTAGCTGGCATCTGTAAGTTGTAACATTGATTGTGTGCTACAAGATACACAAAGCTCAATTAGTACGAGAACTAAATTTATATGGGATAAACTTGTAATAAAATGGATGAACAATTATACTAATTAAGCTAGGTATTGTAGACATCTGGAATAAGCAAGTTAGTTGCCGTAAGCGACCAGCAAGCAAATGAAGTTCAGTTCGCCCTTAAAGAGTTGTGACGACCCATTTTCTGTCTTCCCCTCGACTTTTTTAAGCACTAATCAAATCAAGAATCTCTTGCGACCACAAAATGTGCATAAATACGTTGAACGACATCTTTTAAGTATCCGTGTAATCTTGCGCGAGATCTTACATTAGGAAGTGGAATCGTACACATCATGGCCTATTTATGGCATTATCCCATTAATTAATAAGCCTTGGCAATAAAGTAATGCTTCGACATTCTAAAATTGCTGGATTACCATGAACTAAGGCCACGCGTCCAAGAGCTGACTCAATTGTCGGAAGTCTCCCTTTTCTTATTCTAATCCGCATTACCTGAATTAGCATCCCAGAACCTTCTTTAATGCTTCACAAATCACTTAAATATGCTTAAAGTATGCTGCTTAGCAATACCTTAATCACCATATGTTACGTAACGATTGGTCCTGAAAACCATTTTCCATGAGACGTACCGACAACCCACTATACATAAGCCTTGGCAATAAAGTATATGTTTATTGATTTTTAGAATGTACGGTGCAATTAATTACCTCGTGTTGCGGAATTGTAATTAATAGGGGAATAGTTGTCCTCAAGTTTTTTTTTGTTTTCCTGTGACAAAGATTTTGAAGATGAACGTGGTTGACCGTGATTGGTTCAGAATCTGACCAAGAACATTATGCAGCAACACTTGGCAGATATCTGGACTGATTTTATGATAATCAAAGAAGGAAAGCAGAGTTGGTTAAACTCATGATTATATTTAATTATTAACTACTACTCAGGTGACAAGCTGAAGATCAGGGTATAAATATAAGAAGGCATGTATGATTTCTGTCATACAATAGGAGACAGCATAACAAAGATTCTTACTGAAGCAGTTCGATCAAGGATGGTTGTTGGAATGATGGGTTGGAACGTACATGAGCAAGGGTGGTGGAGAAAAGGACCTTGGACACCTGAGGAAGATAAGCTGCTAAAAGAATATGTCAGCTTGCATGGCGAAGGAAGATGGAGTTCTGTGGCTAAGTCTGCAGGTATGTATCTTATACTGTATTAGTATGCAGCTCTCGGGTTTCAGGATTTGTGTTGTTATACATGCACAAATCACAAGGTGTATAAAACTGTACAAGAAATTTTCAATTTTTTTTCGAATAAATTCACCATATGCAAAATCCAATTCTTGCTAGTTAGTGCAGTCTTGCATGGCACCATCACAGACACGTACGATATACTGTTGGCGCACAAGCTCTTGGTAGTAAGAGTTTTTCCTCTGCCTATAATTCTAATGGAAAAGGCATAAAAAGCAATGCCAACGAGTTTTAGACCTATATATATATAGGCTCACTATATGGTAGTACAATATATAGTATAGTATATGCAGGAGATCGAAATCACAGTTTTGTCATTTATTTTGGTATGCAGGACTACGTAGGACTGGGAAGAGCTGCAGACTAAGGTGGGTGAATTATTTAAGACCAGGACTTAAACGAGGGCATCTAACCCCTCAGGAGGAGGGCATCATCATCGAACTTCATGCCTTGTGGGGTAACAAGTAATGAACTTGTCCTCCTCCTTGTCGTTTAACCTCAGCAAGTTCCTTTTGAGTTTTTAATAGAGGGATATTAATTTAAAGAAGTAACTCTCATCTTATGCATCATTAACTCTTCGCCGGCTTTATGTTTATATATGCACAGATGGTCAACCATAGCTCGATACCTGCCAGGAAGAACGGACAATGAAATAAAGAACTATTGGAGGACCCATTTCAAGAAAAAGGGAAAGCCTTCTGAAAAGAAAGATAGGAGAAGATTACTTAAACAGAAGATGGAACAAGATGAAACTGGCACCGGAGCTAAGGCGTCGCCCCTGTCAGAGGTAACAAGCGAACGGACTCTCTCTCCGGAGCTACAAGCCCAGCAAGAATTTTCAACGCTACCGCTACATCCAGTAATGGAAAATCCACAATTGCCTGTGCTGTATCAAGAAGCGGATTCATGGTCGGACACCAATATTCTCATGGATGGTTTATCGGGGTGGCTATGGAATTTTGATGATCAAAATGGTAAAGGGGTACAAGCTAATAATGATTGCAGCAAAATGACCAACAAAAATCAAGCCTCTTTTGCTCCTTGTTCCTTTGGATTTGATAATGTCGACGTGCAAAATGGAGGATACATTTATTAGCTAGCCAGAGAAATCTAATATCTAGTTGTCGTGTTGGGCTTTGCTAAGTTAGAACTTGCTTTGTCTTCTAGGGTTATATATAACTAGAACGAGACTAGAGTATTGGTTGATTAACCAAAATAACTTTGCTAAGGATTTGATGTTTTTCATGAGTTGATGGATGGTACCTCAAGTCAAAATACTTGGTCTATGCCTCTTTTGTCTCAGTTCTCAGGTCTTCACTAAGACCTCTCGTTCGAATTTGGATTGTCTGAAACAAAAGGACATGCAAAAATATATATATATATATATATTAAGAAAGTTAAGAAAATAATTTGGATTGTATTGGGTTTTCGGCCACTCGCATTTTCTTGTACAATTTGATGGTGTGGTTGAAAGTTTAAGAAGATGATGAATGCGTCTAAATAACAAAACCTATTTTTGCTCAAAATCCATTTTCTTTTACCATTTAAAGAGACCAAAGAGAACGCGCACTTCTTTTTAGTTACGTCTCAAAATTCCAACCTGATCAAGCAGGAAACATATATATCTTAATTCACGGTCAAATAGACTGCTTCTCCATCTAGCATATCATGCATGCTACGACCAAATCAAGGTCCAGTGCTCCAAAAGGTAAGAGAGCAAAGCAAAGCTTTAGAATCTTTTCGTGCATTATGGGTCCTAAATATATCATGTTCTAAATGGGAAAAAAAGATTAAAAAAAAAACCTCTAAATGAAAGAGACAACTAAACGGCCCCGTGATGATGACTTGTTAAGTGGACACGTCTCGTATCTTGCCACGCTTGCTCATCGACACGAATTCTTGAATGTGCAACTGGTGTGGTCATGGTGGCATACAACTCAAGACTTTTAATACTTGAAATTTTAGCATTGTAACCACGGAGTGGTCTAGTGGTAAGCGAACTCTTAAGAATTTCTTTGGTCTTGGGTTGGATTCGAATTTTACTCAGAACTTGAATCCTCGTGATTCGCCCGGGTGCATTGCATAAGGTTGCAGCGTACTGCTCCAATTTGGTGTGTCGGCTGGGGTCCTAAGTGGTTTGAGTCCCGTGATTCGCCCGGGTGCATTGCATAGGGTTGCAGCGTACTTCTCCAATTTGTTGTGTCCGCTAGGGTCCTAAGTGGTTTGAGTCGGAGCATATTTCGGATTACCTGAAAAAAATTTTAGCATTCGTCGAGGGCGACTAAAAGAATTAATCAGCCTACGTATTGGGACTTTATTTTTTTATTTCTAATATCTATTGGGACTTAGCTAACAGAAGTTGCGTAAATGGTAAATATACGTAATTAGTAGCGTCTTCCTTTTCATTTCCATTGGCCATGTGGGAAGTTAAAGGCTACATTTTGGGTATAAGATCGACCCCTTGCAAAGGTTCCACATTCCGCTGTGAAGGAAGGAGAACTCCTTTTCTACTACTTTCTCTTTCAAAAGACAAGAGTACAGATTCCCGAAATTTCATCATGCAATTAGATAAAAAATTACTGCGATATATGGAGTTAGTTCTATTTGTTAGTTAGCGTATCTTTTTTACTAAATACAAAAGAGAATAAAAAGATTTCCATTTTTTAAAGTAAATCTCAAGCTGAGCCCATAGCAATATGTTGTTAAAGAGCGGCACAAATATTAGGGTCAATTACATTAACCCTTCAAAGTTTAGGGGCATTTGCCCATATATTGGAAGTTAAATTTGTTTCACTTAACCCCTTTGATAATAGGTCAATGGAAGTTTATCGTAAAAAGATTGAACATACAAATACGCCTTGACATTTATAGAGTTCTTTTTTCTTCCCCTACATCTCCTTTCATTTTTTTTTTCTCTTTTGATTCAAGGGACGACTCTAAACTTCACAAGCAAAAAAAAAAGGAGAAAAATATGAGAGTTGAACTAAAAAGTGGTTTAAAATTTAACCCTTCAAAGTTTAGGGCAGTGGCGGAGTCAGAAAAAATTTTCAGTGGGGGCAAAAACAACACTAAAATTTTTTACTTACTATTTTTCTAGTTTTTTAAGCAAAAAAAATTTCACCAACAAGTTGAAATAAAAAGTCTTTTTTTAGCTTACTTTAAATGGAACTTTCTGGTCCACATATTCTTTTAGAATATTAGTTCATAAACCAACTTAGAAGATCACGTAATTCTTTCACTTCCTTCATAAGAAAACTTCGAGACACACTTGAGATTATATCAAAATTCTATGAATATTATAGAAGTTTAAGGGGGGAGTGGGGCCGTGCGCCCACCTTAAATCCGCCACTGGTTTAGGGGCATTATATATATTGGAAGTTTAAGGACTATATATTGGAAGTTAATTTTGTTTCACTTAACCCCTTTGATGATAGGTCAAGGGAAGTTTATCGTCAAAAAGATTGAACATACAAATATGCCTTGACGCCCAATTCAGGATAACTCGAGTGGTTTCGTTGCTCCTCTTTAGGATATGACGACCACAGTTTGAGTCTCAGGGATATCGTGTTCGAGGGAATTGAGCCTCTCCTTTCGGGGGCCCGAATACCCCCTGTGTCGGAAAAAAAAAAACAAATACGCCTTGACATTTATAGAGTTCTTTTTTTCTTCCCCTACATCTCCTTTCATTTTTTTTAAAAATTTTCTCCTTGTTCTTCCCCTACTATGGATCTTGCAGTGATCAATGTCACTACCATTTAATTTAGCTGGATCTTGGTTTCTACCTTTAGTCCTCCTCCGCCCCTCAATGGTCCTTGAAATGAAAATTACCAGCAGGCTTACAGCCAAAATTCGTGATGTCAAATTTCCAATACGGGCAACACAACAGTAAGGAAAGAAAAGGCCCAACCCCTCTTATCCCCACCGGCCCGCTATATATATATATATATATATGTATATACACTTTTTTTTGGTTCAATCCTGTTACTTGGGCCCCTTCCCTTTCCGCAGTCTAATTATTGCACAGTGTTTAGTTCAGCCATCACGCGCCGACTTCTGTCATGCAGCCATGAAGAAGACCGTCAACTGACAGTCACCCGTAATATCTTGACACGTGTACACGAGGCGGCGGGTTACTGTGCTGTCGACGCCGAAGATACTACTGTAAGTGTAAGAGCCATAGATTTTCCAGCTCGCCTCCGTTTGTCAGCATCACCTGCCACTGTACACTGGAGCTTATTAGAATCTGACCCGTAAACGACAATTTTTGGACCTCTGCAATGGTTGTTGCACCGTAGCAGACGAGTACACACAAGATATAGCGAGGTCCTTGAAAAGACTCGTATTCATGTGGCTTGTCTACAACCTTGAATGTACGATGGTTGTTGCTCTGTTCCTCTCTCTCTCTCTCTCTTTTTTTTTCCCCCTTACATATTTTGTATTATTTGTAATTGGATCTTTTGTCCAATGAAATCTCGTAATTAATCCTAAATAACAAAAGAAATGTACTTCAATTATGTTAATCAAAGAAATTAAGTAAGATGACCCTCGTTTAGTATTTCATAGTTCCTTAATCCCATTTGTATTGCTAAACAAGGCAACTTCATCAATAACATCACAATCGTAAAGTAAATAATTTTGTCTGTAGCTGTTCTGTTCTTTCAACAGCTACAGACTTAAAGTTGACAACTGCAAGAGAAAACTTTCTTTTCTTTTCTTTTTTTCGTCAAAACAAGAGAAAACTTTCTAGAGTGACAAATTTCTGCCCAATGGATCATCATTCATCACGAAAGGGGAAGACGGATTACCTTTCAGGATACTGTAGGGCGAGAATCTGAGGGAGAAGAGGCCATAATCCTCAGCCCTAGTTCTTTTTTTTTTCTTTTTTTTTTTTGAGCAAAGTCCTTAGCAATATTTATTGAGAACTAAATGTGATATGACTTTCTATCAAGAAGCAGGAGTATGATTTAGTCGTTATTTAATTTGAAATCTGGAAACGTTTTCTTAGGTGCATCAAAATATGACTGTATTTTGATGGAGTATATGGTTTTTATCCTCATTCGTGAACGTTAAAAAAAAAAATTTTTTGGGTGGTATCTAGGTACACGAGGCCTTGAAGAGAGAGTGGCCAAGTGTATATTATAAGCAACAGCTGCAAAGTTTTTGTAAGCCCTCCCAGCTTCGGTCTTATAATTTTTGGTTAACTCTTTCAAGTATTAAGTCAGGATCCTTCAAATGTAGTCGTCACTCGCTTGTAAATTACTCTGATTCAAAACTTGAACAAAAATTCACCAGTTTATTTTTTGGAACCTTTCCCAATTGGGAAGAAAAGCGCACGCAATTACACACAGGAAAGACGGAAGTTCAATCTTGATATACGTACGTTAGACTTCAATCACCACAAAATCTATCTGTAAATCCTTAATTTATTGATAGTGCTGTTAAACAAAACTAGCAATTCGAAAACTCGATTGAACTCGACTCGATAAGGTTCGAACACAACTCGTCAATTTTAGTAAACGAGTTGAGTTTGAGTTAAAAATTTACTCGATTAATTAACGAGTCGAGTAAGTTCGAATCTTTTGTTATTCAAATAACTCGTTTGGCCTCGATAAGGAAGGACATATATATCATTTTACAAGTTAAAAAAATAAAAATTGAAAATTACAGATTTTTATTGTGATCAATTCACACGAGTTCGAGCTCAAACTCATGCGAACTCGACTCGTTTGTGATAAATGAGTGGAGGTCAAGCTCAAACTCGAGTCATGTGTCCCATTGGCGAATCAAATTCGAGCATACTTCAAGACTCGTCCTATTAGTGGAGCGAGCTCGAATCTGGCTCGAGTTAAGCTCAAGCTCGGCAGTTAAATACTCGACTCGATTAACAGCACCATTTATCAAGACTAGATTAAGTTTACGAATTTAGAAGGCATTGCATCCTCCGCTTTTTCTTTATCAATTGGGGTTTTCACGCAATTGTCAGCCGTCGCTTTACGTTTTCACTCATTGTTAGCTAAGTATGACCAGACAATTGTGGATGCTTGAATATTGACTGCACTGGTTTTTTTGGACGTGATGATATTATTGGCACCAAAAGCGAACATGATGTGATAAAGATACATATGCTAAGTTCGTGAAAGCTAATAAAGAGAGCGGAATATTTCATTTTCTCTAAACTTAACATTTTGATAAATGTCGATACTTTTTTGGTTCAAAATATGTATATTATGCTGCTGCGATCAATCAATTTAAGCAGATTACTAACTACTAATTTCATACGTGTGGTCAAAATCGAGATCCTAGAATTTAGAGATACTGGATTCAAATTCTTCTTTCTTCCTCCTGCTTCTTAAATCTCACTTATCTACTATTAGTAGTTAAAAAAAAAAAAAGAGATTCACTGAGAGAAGGTATAAGATAGAACCACGAAAGAAATTGCACGGGAAATTTTTTAATAAGTAAAAAATTATCACATGATATCTTCGTGCCACCTTTTTAGTGGCAATTTAATATCACTTCTATATTTATGCCAAACGTTTAATTGTCATGTGCTGTTTACTTAAATTTTTTTTTTTTTTTGTTTTACTCTTATTTAATAAGTGGGATTGAAACTAAATTTAGCATCAAATATAATTAAAAGGTCGAGGAAAATAGGGTGTGCCGCACTTAATAATGGAGTGCATGGTTACAGCTGTTTAATTAGACATAGAGGAGTTGTTATTAAATACCACAATTGTACTCCACCAATAAACGTCGAAGATTTTGACAAAAAAAAAAAAATAAAATAAAATAAACGTCAAAGAAGAATGCAGCCTTTGTGGTTTCATTTTTTGATACGATGGGGAAGAATTTGATGCGAAAGAAAAGAAGGCTTAAGGCGCTGTCGCGGAAATTGGCACGTGGACTCCTGTACGTACCGATTAACGTTTTGAGTAGATAAGCATCTAGATATCCATTAGGCACCGGAGGAGACAATTAATTATTATTATTACTTGGTTACTTGGGTGGGACCTTCAAGTGTACGGTAGGATTCTGTTTGTATCATACGTCAGAAAATGCTACAGTATTTCTTTTTTCTCTTTAATGCTTCGTGACATTTATCATACGTCAGAAACGCTTTATAAAGTGAAATTATAAAAGCTCTAATTGTAACCGCATGCTTGAGGAAATGCGGGGATGCAATGCAATTGTGTTACTCTTTGAATGAAGTACAGAAATAATGTGGAATACAAGCTTAAAAATCCTATAAAGCTTAACAATTCGCTAATTAACAAAAGGGATTATCGGGCTTCATATATATATATATATATGTATGTATGTATATATGTAGAATGTTGGGTGGTGAAATTGTTCGAAGTTCAGAAACAGTGAGAATGCAATTGCGATCTTATGTGTTACTATTCAGTGCTAAATTTAACGTCAATCCCACTTATCATATGAAGATAGAAGAAATTTAAATAAATAACACGTGACAAGTTAAATAAACAGGACATTTGGTATAAATATAGAAGTGCCACTGAATTACCACTAGAAAAGTGATACTGAGGATCGGATGTGGTCAGAATGACCGTGGATTCGGCATTAGCTTTTGACATGGATGCCAATAAAAGATCAATGCGGTTGCTTGTAGTAGTATAATTTACACTTCAATTACCAAACGTGAAATTCAGCAAAAACTACTAATTGATGCTTATGTCCAACTTCTAATCAAAACTCATGCTCCTGCGAATCACCAGTGGGGTACAAAACTGTGTAAATTTGAGTTCAAAGCACCACGCTGAAGATTAGACATACATTTGTTATTATCATCAAATGTTTAATGTATTCTTCCTCTTTCTTTCTCTTGTTTATGTATTTGAGTTTTTTGTTGGGTTTATTCTTTTGGGACTTCTTCGGCTATGCGCACATCAAGAACTAAATTAACAGCCTTTGAATTGCAAATTAGGAAATAGCACCCTTACATTTCGAATCACTTCACAACTTGAAAACCATATGTTTAAACAATTCGTACGTTTGTAAAGTAACATTGACTTGACTTGATTTGGTCTTTTACCAAACACAATTTTTTGTCTGGACGGAAATGCAACTGATACTCACTTGGATTTGTCATTCTTTCTTTCTTTTTTTTTTTTTAAAAGGCAGGATTTGTTGAATCATATGCCCTATCAGGACTAACCATAATTGATTGGTACGCATTTTCAATTAAAAACTCAAAGAATTGGCTTATAATTAGTTGAAAAAAGAGCTACCACGATCTCAAATATTATCTAAATAAGGGGAAAAAAGAGTTTTTGTCACTTGAAATTAAGATTAATAGCTTTTTTTTGTTGTTGTAAATTTCACTTGCTCATGTACCACAGTATCGTTATAAATATGAATTAAATACTATATACACTATCAATATAAATTTTTTTTACATAATCACGTATAGATATATGATACATGAGCAAAAAAAGAACTTAAAATTTAAACCGTGATAATATAGCATTCATCTAAACATGTTTGTATAAAAAAAATTTCTGCACTAAATAGTTTATGAAATTTAATCCCTATAAAATATTGGTAAGACCGTGGACAAAACAATTTGCGTGCTTAGTGAAGTAATTAAATGACTAAATCAGCGCAACGGATCTTCTGTCCCACACCCTGTGCCACTCTTTGTCCCACTTTTTATTATATTATTATTTCTCCTACGTAAATATCATGTTTTAGTTCTTTTTTTTTCCTTAAGATTCAATAACTATTAATTGAATAAAAAATAAATACAACAGGTTCAAAAAAGCAATACATAATAGAAAATTAAAAAATACAGCAAAAAAATCATAAAAAATCTCATTTTTTATGCATTTTGATTTTTTGAGTTTGTTAAATATTGTGTATTACTCAATTAATAGTTATTGAATCTTAAGAAAAAAAAAACTAAAACATGATATTCATGTATGAGAAATAGTAATATAATAAAAATGGGATAGAGAGTGACACAGGATGTGGGAGAGAAGATCCGTTGCGCTAAATCAGCAATGAGTGGGAAAGTAATTTAACCTTTTTTTTTTTTTTAAGGAAGAAAGCAATTTAACCTCAGTGACGACTGCCAGATTTTTCTGGAGACTAGACATAATCTCAACCCGAATCAACGACAACCACGGATTTCCCGCGCGCGTGCCTTCACGTTGTTTGATTTCAATGCAAAGCCGAACGTCGTGTCATCCACGCTTTATTACATAATCCCACCTTAAACTCCAAATGTACAGGGGGTCCAAGGACATGAAACCCATCAAACCAAACCAAAGTAGAAACACAGAAAAAGGGACTCCAACCCTAAAGCTTTTGATCCCTCTTGTCTTTCCATCCAGATGCTAATCCTGAGGTTAAAGCTCAAACCCCAATCCTGAAGAGAAGTACAAGGAAAGAGAAGAAGCAATCCCAGATTCCCATTTCTTCCCCTTTTCTCTCTTTCTAACTACAAACATAAATACATTACTACAATTTAGGGTTTGTATATATCTTCCTTGTTTCTTGCATAGTTTTGGTTGCAATTTGTGAGAAGTATAAAGGATCTAAGACTAACCCAGAAGAAGAAAGGTTATTGTTGAGTAAAGATATATACTTTCACAGACATAGATATAAACAAGGGCTTGTGACTGCTGAGAAGTGTTGACCATGGGTAGGGGGAGAGTGGAGCTGAAGAGAATAGAGAACAAGATAAATAGGCAGGTTACGTTTGCTAAGAGGAGGAATGGACTGCTCAAGAAAGCTTATGAGCTCTCAGTTCTGTGTGATGCTGAGGTGGCCCTCATCATCTTCTCTAACCGGGGCAAGCTTTATGAGTTCTGTAGCAGCTCCAAGTATATTTCTTTCTCTTTTTTACCCATCTTCTGAGAACATATTCATACTAACTTTTGGTTTGTTGATTTTGGTTTTTTAGATGCATAATGAAGTCATTCCCTTTGGGTTCTTATAAATGTATCTTTTCTATTTTTAGGCTCTAAAAAAGAGTTTTGAGCTTGAGCTAGTTTTCAGTATGATCAAAATCGGATCTGCAACACCAATCAGATAGACATGTTTTTGGCTCTGAAAAAGAGTTTTGAGCTTGACCTAGTTTTTAGTATGATCAAAATTGGATCTGCTACACCAATCAGATGGATATGTTTTTGTTTGGATGGTCTTTTTTTATTTTTTTTCCTCCTTCAATTGTTTACTTTTATTTATTGTGTCCGTTCAAATTTTGGCAAAATTTCCCCTTTATTTTAAGCAAACTAGGTCCCAGTTCAAGTTCTAGGGTTTCTAGTTTCTTGAAAAGTTAAGCTTGTGATTTCCAGTTGGAAAATTTCTTGGGACGTAGAGTACATAAACGAAATAGTTCGTGTTGATCTAACAGATACTGAAGAAAAGGATCTTCTAAGGGGTTGGGCCGGGGGAGGAACAAGTGAATCCCTAAAAATTTGTTATGCTGGCCTGAAATACTGCGGTACTTGTAATTACTAGTGTTCAGATGTTACGTCAAGCTCTTTGATGAAGGAGCTTGAAAAGAGTTTGAGAGAACTAAGTCTTCTTGGAACATGTGATTTTCAGATTTCAAAGAAACCTTCCTTATTGACTGGCTGGTGAAGCTGTGTTCTTTCTTAAATTTTGGGTCCCCTAAACTTTGGGTGACAAGGTTTGAAGTTGATAAAATTGTCGTGCTTTCTATTTTTTGATATGTTTAGTTAAATTACTTTTGATTTTTTTTTTTAATATTATTTCCATCTTTATCTATATTTCGTACTAAATTTAAATTTAAAATTTGAATTTTCAAGGATAATTTTGAAAATAAATTCATTAACATCGCCATCAAATCACTATTTCTAAAAAGTTGAAATTCCAAAATACGACAAATAATTGGGACAGATGGAGTACTGGCTACTGCCGATAGAAAGAAAGACCAGAAAATCTTATGCATTAGAACTTTAGCACCAATTTATTATCATCCGTCTTGCTTTAAAATGAATATTGTGCTAGGCCAAAAGGTTAATTCTATTGGATTTTCTCTTGTTCATTTTGATGATGTTTGTTAAAAGTGCCTTCAGATGATCCTATGTGGAGTGTCGATGATGAAGACTGGCAATTATATATCTTGTGATTTGTGATATGAATTATTTGATTGCCTAAGAATGTACACGGTTTGGCAAATACAGCAACATGCAAAGTCGAGCACATAATACAAGAGACTTGAAAATGTATCAACAAACTTAGCTATGGGGTATTAAGAAGAATCGTCAGATCAAGAATCGAAACACCACAAAGAATAATAACACAATGTGCTTCAACTCGCAATAGATTTGTTGAAAATGGTGAATAAACACCAGCCCCACCTGCCTTCTATAATTTAGGACTAGGGTCAGCTTTGAAATTCTCCATTGTTAAAAAGCACCCCATATTTGTATACTGCATTTTATTACAATGATGTATTGTTTCCACAAAGCTCACTATCTGTACTTTTCTTGATGTATTGATTGAGTGATTCTGTATGCTTTATCGTTAGTTAGATTTATGCTGTGAATGTTTAAGATCTTGATTCGATTGGTTTCATTTGACTTTACGATATTCATTCTTGGCTTTTCCCCCTTATAAATATTTGTGGTTTTTTATGCCTCCATGCATAATCAATCCCCTCTCCACATAAAATTGAAGCAATATGATTCAAAGTTTTTTGGGGCTCCAGCTGCCTGAGATAAAATCCTAATAATATTTTAAAAAAAGAACCAATATCCATGCTGTTGAGTTTTGTTGGGAGCTATTGCTCAGTTAAGGAAAGGAAAATTCTACTCCTGGATCAGGAATTCAATGACAAAATGCGGAGTACCTCAGAAAGTAGTAGGGATATCAACAACAGGTTTTACGTACGCCTTATCTGATCACATCTTTCTGTGTAAATTGTACTTCAGCATGCTCAGGACTCTTGAAAGGTACCAAAGATGCAGTTATGGAGCAGTAGAAGTCAGCCACTCAGCCAAAGAGATTGAGGTACCATATATAAGCATCACTTGGCCCATGCTTGTACAGTTATTCTGACGACAATTTAGTTTAATGTGTAAAAACCTACAGTTTGTCATTTATTTGCGTGATTTTTTATAAATTTGTTTGATTATAAAGCAAAGCAGCTACAAGGAGTACCTGAAGCTGAAAGGCAAATATGAGTCACTACAACGATATCAAAGGTAATAGTATACGGCTTGCACCGTAGATTACTGACACACATGCAGTTATTTTCCAAAACATGTCGGTGGCTGACTCAAAGTTTTTCTATTAGACAAATTTCAGTATTAGTACTTTATTTGTTACTGTAACAAATTTCATGACCATTCACATTCCAGACACCTTCTTGGAGATGACTTGGGACCGCTAAATATAAATGATCTCGAACATCTTGAACATCAACTAGAATCATCCTTGAAGCTTGTAAGGTCCACAAGGGTAAGGAAATTCATTAACCCTTCATGTAGCTAGCAAATGAAATATTTCCATGTTTGTCCTGTAGCTTCTGACCATTTTCGTGCCTACATCATTGTTAAATAGAAACAAGGAAAATAGTGCCATTAATAACTGTAAAATTAAACTACAAGATGGATAGCTAATACTTGGGGGAATTTGTTCGCAATATTGATTTATAATGGTGAAATGTTGAATTTGTTCAGCCAGCATTACTATACTTTTGCATGTCAATCTACTTGCCAAATTGGCCTTGTGATCCCACTGCCTACTATTTCCATGCATCTTAAACTATAAAAAAGGGCCTGTCAACTTAATCTGCTCTGGTTATGTTCCTAAATGAAGATTTGGAAGGCTAGAACAGATACCTTGAAGTCATTAATAGGATGTTGCAAATCTGCAAATTGGTTGATGTGCCAATCCAAAAGCAAAGAAGTATGACTTGTTTCCTTTTCAGTATCATCACAAGTTCAGCAAGATGTATTCCATTTACAAATAAGTACTAATATTTGACAAAGGTTACAGATCTGTTGCAACTTTGTAGCTCCAAGTTTAACACTTAGTTCTGCTTTCTCCTAGTTTACTAATTTTTGAACACTTAAGACTTCATAAGAAATGTAATGTACAACAATCATGTTAGCATACAATGGAGAAGTATGGCAACATAAAAGGTTTGGACCCGGCAAATATGTAACATCTGCTTGAAGTAGGGCTTGGATGAAGGGTTCCTAGACACAAGCTAAAGATCCAATCTTTTGACCGAATATTAAGGATGCGCCTTCTCTTTCCTCTAATTCTGCGCACTGTAGTGCTTGCATTTGACGGTTTTTGTTGTTTCATTTACAGACACAAGTTATGCTGGATCAGCTTTCTGATCTCCAAACAAAGGTATCTAAATCTGCACTGGACAATTTAATTTGTAAGGTTTGATCTACTCCTTTTATTGACATCAGAATTTTGGGCTACAGGAGAAGTTGTGGCTTGAGGCTAATAAGGCATTAGAAAGGAAGGTAGTGACATACACGTGGTTGTTTATTTTGATATTTGTCCGTTCCATGGCGAAAAGCCTAGACAAAATATGTTACCCTATGTCTGATATTGTGAACTTGGTTGCCCCTTATGTCTTGCATGCATGTATGCTTCTGAAATAGTTGCTCTGTTCAATTGCTAACTAGGAGAACTGCTCATATTGAGTTCCCTTGGTGCAGTTCGTTTGAACCTATCCTTTTAATTGATTAGACAATTTTTTCCTTGACAATTGTTTCCTGATTAGAGCTTTTCAAGATACTGGTTGTATACGGCTTTTTGGTACCCTAATGCAAACCTTATAACGCCAAGAGTTTTTTTCCCAGCTGGAAGATATTTATGCTGAGAATCACCTTCATCAGTCGTGGGGAGGTGGTGGTGAGCAGAGCAATACATACAGCCAACAGCATTCTCAATCTCAGGGGTTTTTTCAGCCCCTGGAATGCAGCTCAGGCTTGCAAATTGGGTAAGTTTCAGCTACATATACAGATGATCTTCTCAACTCAAGTCCAGCACCAGATCATCATCCTTTTCTGTTGGTTCACTATTTTGTTAATTCAGGTACAATCCTGCAAGTTCAAGCCAAATAACTGCAGTGACTAATGCTCAAAATGTCAGTGGATTAGTTCCGGGCTGGATGCTTTGACAAATTAATCTCCAGATCAATATTCCAACCCCGGTCCATTTTCTTTCTAAAGTGAAGATATATGCTGATGGTTTCCCCTTGTACGTAAGCCTGTAATAAATTATGCAGCTATCAATGATTAAAACGATAGTATTTGTCAGTCCAGTCCAACAAGAACGAATTTAAGTACGAGATCAGGTAGATCATGCTACCTGGTTCTAGTGTTATAAGAAGGTGTATTTGACATCAAGTGTATTGGCAAACAAATTTTATTTCGCAGAGTTATCTGCGTAAAATATGGAGTTCATTTCGGTGCACTCTCAGCAATGGCTTCTGTTTTCCTTCAGTTTTAATCCATTAATAATGCTCTGTCCCTCGGACTAGGGAGGCATACGTGCAGAAGTTCTTTCCCTGTTGGGATTTATTCTCTCTCTCTCTCTCTCTTCTTTCATTTTTTAATATAACCCTCTTCATTCTTTCAATTTGGTTTCGTGAAGGTATCCATTTCTTTCACAGATTGGAAAGTATTAGGGATTTTGGGATTCGTTTCGATGGATTAATGGTTTTCACAAGAAATATTTAAGTACTACTAAGCATGTCAATGGGTAAGGTTTGGATTAGATCCCTTTGATCCAGATCCAAATTTAAACCTGTTACATTTAGTTAGATGCAAACCCAGATCCAAACTCGTTTAGGTTTGAAAAAATAAATTCAAACCCGGATCCTTTTGGATCTAGGTATCTAATTAGTATTCATTGTATTTTTTTAAATACATTAAAATAAAAATATATTTAAAATATATGGATTTCGAAAAAAAATATAAACAACGTCTAATTTTTATTTTTCAAATAATAAAATTAATATTCAAGAAGTTGAATGCAATATTAACTCAAAAAAATAACTATTATTGAGTGGTTCTATTTATTTTTAAAACTTCAATTGTATTTATGTCCAATCTTTCATTTATTTACCTTTACTTTCTTCTTTTTTGAAAAAGTTTGTACTGATTACATGACAACTAGGATTATCTTGAAAAAAAAAAAGAAAACAATCATGAAGTCATACTGTTTTTGATCCAATAACCATAAAATATTAGAATATTTTATAAATTTACTAATGTATATATGTGTATAGATATATTTTTAATTATATATACATGAATCTGGATAGGATAGAAAATCAGACCCTACCTAGATCCATAACTCTTTTATAGGATTTGAATCTGAGTAGGATTTAGATTTGAGAAATTTAATACAAATCCTATCTTAGTGCATTGGGTTTGAATTAGACCCAATCCATTGATATGTCCAAGTACCGCCATGAAAACTCGAACGGCAGAAGCGAAACCAGTTCCATCACTCGGTTTACTCTTGCACACACACATATACGTCTATCTATGGGCTCTGCAATGTGGGTTGGACCGACAACCCTTCTAACTGGTGGAGTTAGAAGAAACGGCGTATGCGGGCTTCCAATTTCCATGCTAGCGTTAAAGCCATTGGGAACGAAATTTTGAACGAGTAGTTAAAATCCGTCAGCTCCCAAAGATGGGAGGACTGGGCCTCTGGCCTATGGGGTTGAGTGAAATCAAGTAGCCCCATGCTGGTTTTGTTACATCCCATCTCAGGCTGCCGGAAATGAAATGAAGAGATGAACAAATCGCAACAACAAATCGCAACAGGAGTTGGAATCTGAGTGCCTGTTGTTGTTCGTAACAATTAAGCACAACAGATGCAAATCTAAAGGATATTAATCAAAAGCATAAGCAAGTACGAAGTTTGGAATCCCTGGGGCACACCATTTTGTTGCCTATCCTACGAGGTTCTCTCTCTTTCTCTCTTCGCTTCTTTGTCTCTCTGCATTGCATCCTGTATTTTTATTTTTCATGGATCACACAAAAAAAAAAAGAACAAATTTTTTTTCCTCTCGAGGAATCTGATTCTGGGTTTTTTTTTTAAATATATATATATATATATTACCGTTATGGAATGACTGTAATTGGTTGCGATGGGAATCAGAATGACCCCAAATGTGTGTACGGATGAGTTGAAGGAGTTAGTTAAGTAGTACATGGAAAGAATGCAGGGTAGGTTGATACGTTAATGGAACATAGTTTTCCCGATCAAGATTCTAACTAGGACTAGGAATAGCATGGTACCGAAATGGTTTGGTCTTGGAGATGGCAGACAGTGCTGTCTCCCAATGGACGTCAAACCCCATTTGCGCGATCAAATCTACTGCTAGCCAACCAGTGCCAGTACTATCAATTTCTGATATTTATGGCCAATGCTACTAAATTCAATTACTCCTCTACTACTACTAGTACTACTACTGCTGCTGCTGCCGCTATATGATTAGCCCCGCCCGACTGCGTTATCCTCCAACCACAGCCAAGGAGCATTTACTACTTATAATGTTGGGTCTCTGATATCAAACTGATTTTAGCCAATCATTAAGAGCTGGCGATCCTTTTTTTTTTTTTTTTTTTTTTCTCTTTGGCGTTTTATAAAAGGGAGGAAACTGAAAGGTAAAAAAAAAAAAGAAAAGAGTTACACACAAATTATAATGACGCGGCACTCCAAAGCCATGCATGTTTTGTTTAGTTAGGAAATTAGTAGTAGTAGAGATTAGGTGTGCCTAAACTATGGAATTAGAAACTTTGCATCAATGTTTTAGAATCTATAATGTTGGTAATTATATATGGGTTTGATGGATCAATGCAGATCTCTGATATCTGATCATCTGAATAGTAGAGTATTCAGCTGGCATCTGGATTTGCCTTGTTTAATTAGACAAGAGCTAGGAATCGCTCGTGTCGTCCAACCGGGAATAGAGTAATCGACCTCAGAATACGCGGGGCTGCTCCGTCCGGCCAGTGGGGATTAATTTAGCACTTCATCCGCCCGACCGTCGGTCGCTTGTGGCTGTCTTGGTTACCGGTTTCGGGAAAACCTTCGACGTCTATAATTTGTAATGCCCTGATAATTTGTTCGCTTGTGGCTGTCTTTTCTTTCTTCTTTATCTAGAGTTGAATAGTGATGACAGGATACGGAAACCTATTTATTACCCTAAAAAAGAAAATTACTTTAGCATTTCAGATACAGTATACTGCTAGCTGCTGCTGCTGGTGTTTCGTGTATTTGCAATATTAGTTATCGAAGTTTTGTCAAAATCCGTACAACTTATTAATTGCAGTATTTGGATGGGAAAAGAAATCGTTGATATTAAGTTTCCACTCCCTCGTGCTATTTATTATAAGACAATTGCATTAACATTGCTAGCTGCTTGTTCTAAACTAGGAAGGAAAAAAAAAAAAAAGTTCGATGATGCTTTAACATATATATTTTCACAAACATAAAAGGTAAAAGTTTAAGGTTGTCTAGTCATTATGTTACATTAGTATAAACGTTCTCTCATTGGGAGGCAAAAAAGGGTAAATTTTGAGATTTGACTACTTTACGTGATTCACGTAACGTGTCTCTTCTAAAACGTTGAATCGTTTTTTATACACCATAATCGAAGTATACGAACGATTAGGGTCTTGACTGTCTCATTACCCTTCTCTTGGCTCTTTAAATTTTCTCCAATATTTTTTCTCTACTTAATCTCACCTTTTTTGGTTTCTGCAAAATGGTCCCCAACTTAAAGCTTGGTATTTACAAATATTTAAGGATATAAGACCAATAGTTTGTGTGTACTGTACGTGTATTTTACTCCATCCTCTCCGCTACCCCACTCATGGTCCCCTTGTTTCAAAAATTTTTATTTTTTATTTTTGTTTTGTACCGCGTGAAGTATCCGAACAAAAGAAATTAACTCGTTTCCGGTACTGAAGGGACCATATTATTAACGATACCATAGGGTTTACAGCTCGATTTGTACTATAAAGATAACGTATTATTATAAAATTAAAATCCCCTTGACCAAAGAAACAAAAGTATTACAGGCGCGTGATCTTACTCTACACGAAACCAAAAGGATGGACCACTGAAACACATGCTTCGCAATCATCAGAATCACAGTAGTATTACAAGACCTGATATCGTCCATCGGCCGAGCGAGAATGTGATGATCTTGATGTCTACTTGATACATAATTAGTGGCATAGATTTGGGAAAGTATTATTATTATTTCTGCATTTTTGTGTACAAACGTGACAAGTATAAAAGCTAAAAAACAAGTAATGAAACTACATAACTTGAATTATTAAAATCTTAACTTTCACTAAAAGACTGCTAAATAATAATAATAATATAGAAGTTTCTAATTTTGAGCCCTGATTTAATATGCCAATATTGTCTCTCTTAAATCAAGCTCCTTCAAATCCAGTACAACACAATCACAAAAAATAATTTCCTTTGCAAATTCTACTAATATTAATTTGAACTCTTCATCTTCGAGTTTTTGTTGCTATAATATTTCTCGCACCTGGATAAATTTATCTTTTCACCCAATTTATTTTTCACTTGCTAAAATAATTCATACTTCTGGATAGACTGCTCTAGTCGTACAATTTGATGTCAATTTATCAACAACTCACTTTGTGATTTTCATAATCACAATTCAACAGATAGGAGTAACTATGAGCATAGACCCACATTTGTACAAATGTTGCCAAAAAAAAAAAAAAAATCTTAGTCTCACACTGGCTGCAAACTTAATTAAGACGTGGTCCAAATTTGAAGTGTAATTACAATCATCCCTCAAAATGTAAACGTGTAACATACCCTATCTTACTAACTAGAAAAAAATCAGTTGTTTGGGCACTTTAATTTGTGGGAAGGGCTTTGATGAAATCTTTTACCACTTTTAACCTGTGCAAGTAGTAGTATGGGCGAGACTTATCCGCAGCTTATTCCCCGTACTATCTTACTAACTCTCTCTCTATATATATATAATATACTAATAATAAAGAAGAGGAGGAGAATTAAGGCTACTCAAAAAGGACGATAGTGTGTTTCGGTGTTACAAAGACGAGTAACGTTGCCCAGCAGTTGCACCAAAGAGTGACACGATTGCTTCAAAAGCCGATAAAGGAAAAAGGATTTCATGGCATTTTGACCGCCCGGTGACAGCTCCGGGACACCACCATCCCATTCCCAGCAACTCAGTCAATCAAATGCAGCTCCGTCAATCAAGTGATTGTTGATAATTATCAACTCAGTCCTCAGGATCAGCATATATAAATGTTATTGGACTGCTTGCTTTACTTGTAGCTTGCAATTGTGAGTTAAAAACAAAATGTTAACTAAAACTAATTAAATGTAACTTGAGTCGTGCTTAATAGCACTGTTTTAAGAAACTATTTCAGGAGGTTGAAATATTTCTCCAGGATTAAATAAGTCTTCTTCTTGTTATCAACAAGAAAGATCTGAACTAGCAAAAGTTGCATATATCCAGCAGATAGCAGAGAGTGGAAGAAGAAGAGGAAAGCTGTCAGGAAGGTTTCTACTGTCAGCTTTCGGTGTAATTTCTAAAGTGGAAGTAGCTGTTATTTATAGAACTCAGAAAGTGTATGTTGGAGAGGATAAGAGGTAATTTCTAGTAAAACGTGTCTAATTTTGTGTAACAAAAAACAGCGTTAATAAAAGAACGTTGTGAACATGCCTGACTTTTTTTAACGTACATTTTGTGCTTTCTCATGTCCATCCACATGTACAAAACTTACTTAGCCTCTCAACTCCCTCGTGTTTAAATAATAATGTGAGGAAAAAAGAGCATAAAGGAATAAATTACCCTTTTCAGGAGTTGCTTATATATGGGGTTTTCAGCATCAAATTAATTACACCTTACTTTTAATTAACATCCAATATAATTACATGGAATTGTCATGACTTTATAATTATGGAGTTAAGGCAGCTATATATATATATATATAACATCATGTACTCGGTGTTTTGCGTGTGTTGAAGGGCTTAGAGTAGTAACTGCATGGGAGATCGACATTCTGTTGGATTTTTTTTGCCCAAATAAAGACCAGAATGGCGGAAAATCTGAGGCTCTGGTTGTGACACTACTGCATCCACCCTATAGGAACACAAGCAGCAGATCATACACTAAAAACGAATAAAGTGTAGCCACAAGTGGTATATCTAGGGGGCTTGTCTCCTTTCACCTTTTTTTTTTTCTTCTTTCCAGGATAAAATAAACATGAAACACAGACGGAGAGCTGACAAAAGCACCCGAAGATAGTTCTAACGCAGTAACCTAAAAAAGAAAAAAAAAAAGAGCTAGTATAACAGACTAGTTAACTCTGCACATCCAGAAACGTACCATAGACTAGCCGGATTAGCAATAGGGGGACAAAAAATCTCCATGCTCCTTATTTTTGATAGGTGGGCAAAAAATATCTCCATCAAGAGTGGTGATGACAACGGGATGCGCCTCCTTCTAACACGTCCTATTGGACATGTGAAAATAGTATTGAAGAGCAGTACCACTGTGAAAGAAAATGTGGGGAGCGGCCGTCATACTTAATAAAGCTTAACTGCGGGCTTTATTAGACTGAAAACGAAGTATTTCCACTTGATTAGTATACAGGTAATTGAGGACTTTTTAAGGGCTTTAATTAACTTCAGTGAGTAACACAGCATGCACAATCATGGCATGCAAAGTTACCCAGTGGATGTAGTGAATTTTCCTTCCCTTTTCCTTAAAAAAAAAAAAAAAATTCCTTTCCTTTTGGGCCTCTGTGTGTGTTTTTCCCCTTCGAGGGACATGAATCCTGGGAAAAGAGGGAAAAAAAGAGAAGAAAAGGAATGGAAGTGAGTATGGAAATCATAACTTCCTTGTAAAACCAAAGCAAATGAGCGTTTTCTTGATCTATAAACGGACCCATTGTCAGGCTCAGGCATCTGTTCTTAGACCCTACTCAATGCCATGACTTGTGTACCTCTAATGGGAAGAAAAAAAAAGGAGAAAGTAAGGCATAATTTGGGTAGCGTAGTGTGTGATCATAGATCATGTGTGTGTCCGGTCATTTTCTTATAAAAGGATGCGCATTTGAATCTTAATATCAATGTGAGGATTTTTTTTTTTTTTTATTATCAAACGTCAACGATTTACATTTACACCTATTTCTATTCCTATACCATGGGAAAGGGAACAAGCGCAACCGGATCAATGGAAATGAAAGGGGACCAAACTAATTTTGGATCATATTAGTGACCTTTAATGCCCATTGATTTTGAAAAAACTACATAGAATGACAATTGATTGAAAACGATGATTGAAATCTTTTGACTTCTCACCCCATAAAGATCTAAGTGCTTTTGTGGAGTCGATGTGAAGATTATTTATGTCGGTGGACGATTTAAAAAAAATCTTTTGAGCAGCCTATCTATAATCGTTTGGGCGTATCTTGTGCTATGTTGATGACCAAAAGGTTACCTAAATTCTTTTTCAAAAAACAAAAGGAAAAGGTTTCTACGACGAAGGAATGGCACGAGCATGCGCACGTAAAGGAAAGAAGATGATAGTAGCACAGCACTCCTTCTTTCTCATATTTTTCCATCGTCGGAGTCTAATTTTTTAAGAATAGCAGATTGATTAGTGTTTTTATTTTCAAAATTGTTTTAAAAAATTCAAAATTTGACTCTAAATATAACATGACATACGATTAAAAGAAGGAACAATATTAAAAAAAAAAACTTCAATGTTAATAAAATGACAAATATTTTGAAATGAAAATCATGATAATACTACTTTCTATTCGTATGACGGAAGGCGCACTGAACAGGACTAAGTAGCAGTAGTACAGTAAGCACCGGGTAGTGAGTAGCAGTCATAGGGCCGCCGTCAACGTTTCAGAAGGAAACAAGTGTAAATAGGAGTACTGAGGGGCGGGGACCCAGTTCTGCTCTTTGCTTTCATGGGTTGTACGAAGTATTATTGAAAGCTGCAGCCTAGAGCACTCAGCCCAATAGCAGCTCGACAACGGACGCCCCCGCAATACCACCATTGTTTAACATTACCAGAAATGGTTTCTTTAGTCTTCTGCTTAATCTCTCTCCTCCATATATAGCTGTAGCCCCGTTTCATCTTTGTAGCAAGTAGTATTTTAGAGGTGGGACTGGGACAAACACACACACACACACACATTTATTCTTTGATGCTACAGCAAAGTGCAAACACAATGGGGAAAGAGCCTGTGCTTTATATAGATATATAGTTATATAGTGTGCAGAACAAACTCAAAAATAGAAACCAATCCCACCATCAATATAATCCTGGTACACTATATATATACATGAAATATTACCCACTAGCAGCAGCTGCAGCAGCAACCTGAGATTACCTGGTCTCTCTCCTCCTTCCATTGCTACTTTATTTGATATTACTCCTGTTACTACTTCGCAGGAGTACTTCAAGAAAAATGGAGCTGCAGCACAAGTGCTACCAAATTTAGGGTTCCTTGAGCTCTTTATACTGTTATACTTGCCTATTATATAATCTCGAGCTTCTTTTTTTTTTTTTTTTTTTTAATTTTTTTTAAAAGATTCAGAATCAAGATTTTGAAGAAGAAGAAGAAGAAGAAAGAATAATGGGTAGAGGTAGGGTTCAGCTGAAGCGGATCGAGAACAAGATAAGCAGGCAAGTGACCTTCTCCAAGAGGAGGTCGGGGTTGCTGAAGAAGGCAAATGAGATCTCTGTCTTGTGTGATGCTGAAGTTGCTTTGATAGTCTTTTCAACCAAAGGAAAGCTCTTCGAGTACTCCACTGAATCAAGGTGCTCCTTGTTTCCCTTTTTTTCTTTTTGTCCCTGATTTTCTTTCTTCTCTCTTCCTCTCCTCTGCTTTGATTGATTGGAGCATTTTTACATTCTCGCGTACTGCAGTTTGCATCATCCGGCCGGGTGCCTGTGTGTGTGGCTAATTTGCTGCTTCCACAGTTCTGAAACTTCCCTTTTCCGGGGCTTCTTTTTCCATTGCACTAATCAACTCTTCACTATTGCATTACATTTTTGAAAATTTCCATTTCTGGGTTTTCTCCATTGCACTATTCACTCTTCACGGTTGCGTGTTTTGTGGCAATTACTATTTCCTTCCATGATCTTCCGCAAATCATATACACCCAACTACTTGTGTTACCTCTCAACCTCCATGCACCAGCTTTCCTCGATGTGTCTGGTGACCATTTCCTTTTTCCTTTTTCTTTTATTCTTTTTTCGCTTTTTCTTTTTCGAACCAAACTGCAGCCTGCTGGCTGACTGGTCTGGCTCCAAGAACCTTGACCTCATCTGATCACATAAATACGTGTCTTGTGCTGGTATCCAGTTCTCTTCCTCTATTAACTAGTATCTGTCTGGCGTAAGGCGTATGGCCCAGTTTAATTTTCATCGAAAACAACTAATTTCAGGAACATAATAAGACAATGATCGGTCATATCACGGGGGGTCACTGTTGCTGCTCATAAAAATTTATGAGCACTTCTTCTACTGACATAAAATTCTTTGATTAAGCTAAGGTTTTAGTCCGTCCGTCTGCAGAAATCATCCAAGTTTATAGGTAGCAAAAAAATATGTATATATATATATATATATATATATATCTTTTTTGCATATATCTTTTATGGAGTGTAATAAATGCATTTCCTTCCATGCATACTCCTAGCAAACACCTTAAATCAGATTCAAGTATGAGTGAAACCTTGTGAGGAAATATGAACACTGTCGGAAGTGAAAGATCCAACAGGTCTTGATCCAAAGGAAAGGAGCCTTGAGAGTTGAGCCTCGTGTCTGCACTCACTTTTGTGTTTTCTTTCTTCTTCTTCTTTCTTTTTTTTTTTTTTTAAACCTTCGTAGTATCATTTGTAAAGTATCCTCGGTTTTTAGGTCTTTTTCTCAAGGCTAGCTTAGCTGTTGGGGAACCTTGTAAGCTGTTTCCCTTGCCACCGTCGAACCAACAAAATCGTCATCATATCCAACGTCGGATCATATATATATATATAGCCTCCAAAGAGCAAAACGTGTAGACACATCCATGATCCAACTGCCCAATAGTATCATTATGAAGTACTCTTCTATCTTACTCTCCAACAGATCAAAAGTCACTTCCCTGTCTTTCTATGTTTCAGCGGCATCAATTGAAATGTTTTCAGGAGCTAGGCATCCATGTGTACGTGTATACATCAACTAGGCTTGTTTGCTGGTTACTAGATCATCAAGAATTTTGCAAGATAATTGTATAATCAGTAGGGAAGAAGCCTATTTCAGCTTCGTTTATTTTTGACATTCAAGATGTAGAGAACCTGAAGGATATATAGGGTGTGTAAGACTCGAGTAAACTAGTCTAACTGAACCGAAGATAACAGGATAGCAAGACTGCCCACCAAAAAAAGAAAAAAAGAGGTTCTAGGTTATGAAAAAATGGAGAGTAACTGAATTCACTTGCACGTTCGCTTTAAATTTTTTTTTTTTTTACGAGTACTTTACACATTTCAACACTCCTGATTACCAAAAACAAATGACACCAACCGTGGGGTTAAGAAGGGGAGGGTAGAGATAATAATGCCCCAAGATTAAATTTGCTTTATTTTGACTTATGTGTATAGAAATTCACAAACTATATTTTCCTTGTTGAAACTAAATGAATCCCTGTTTAAAATTCTAGGAAAAGTATGAAGTTGTATCTAATATCCATATGGACATCTGAATTTTTAGAAGACTCTTAAGCTAGTCCCTGTGAAAGTTAAAATCTCTTTGTTTTGCTCCCAAATTAGGGCTGATGACCTTTTTTTTTTTATTTTATGTATATAGCTAGCTTTTAGTGAATAGTAATCTAGAAAACAAATTATATAATCAACAAAATTGCTCTCATGCGTCTAAATTTATAAAGAAAAGCATATATAAAATTTCTATGATTTAATATATGCTTTTACTCCTGTCTGATCCACTTGTGAGTATTGTTCATTCTCCTGAAGCTCCTCCAGAACTTTTGCTCATTTATCCACAATGATCCTCATGATGCTAAACAAATGTTGTCATTCTGTATATCCTATGACATCATAGTCATGACCCTGTGTTTGGATTGTAAATTATTTGGGATAATTTTGTGAAAAAAAGTATCGTAGCACTTTTTTGATATGATGTATGCGAGATAAAAAAATGATTAAAAAATGTGTTGATGATACAAACAAATTAGTGTATGTAAATAAGGTGTAATAATTTACAATCCGAACACATTTATTTTTATCTTTTACGCACCGATAACACTTCCAAATTTTCACGTTTTAATCTATCAGGATCTCTATCTTTGGGGCTTACTTATTCTCAACTACTGTTTAGATCAGCTGCTTATAACTCTTCTTTCTTTTAGCTTTGTATTTCTGAGTGTTGATCTCTCTATGTGACATATGATCTCTTATCCTAGAATACAATGAGCTTTGTTTGCCTAAAAAGATTAAACTCTTCTTTCAGCCAAAAAGAGGTTTTTAGGTGTTCATAGTCGCTTTTGTGGTTTAAATTTAGACTATGTTTTAAGCCAAGACTTGAATTTGGAAAATAGCTCCTTTTTCTTTTAAAAAAAATTATTAATAATTGGCTTTTCTATCATTAAAAAAGCAGAAGCTGTTGGAATGGTTAATTTCAGTCCCTTGTTTTCCCCACAGCTAGTATCAATTTATTCTAGTTTTCATTGAACAGATTTAGCTTGTCTAACAAAAAGCAAACTACCATAACAAAAGGAAATCAAACGACTCTAGCAATTTTAGAACTTCAAGAGCTCATTCCCTCACAAATTATCAATTGGATTTTCTGAAAAAAAAAAAAGTTAGCTTTTGTTGCCTAAACTTTGTTACTTAGTTCTAGAGATTCTAAAATGCGAGATATAGGACTTGGAAGAATGAAATTTTGTTTTATGTGGATATAATTCTTATGGATATATTGGAAAGTACGGTTTGGATTGAAGCAAAGGAAAAGATACTAGCAGGGATAAAAAAAGAAAAGGAAATGAGAGTAGAGGAAAGTGATTTACATTCATCTATTTTGGATTAATTAAGAAAGGAAAATAGCACACACAAAGTGTTGTTTGAATTAATGAATAAAAACAAAGGAAAGGAAAAGTTCAATTGTTAGTCAATTGCATAGAAATGAAAAAGGATATTTCAAAAACAAAAAAATATTTAATTTAATTGATTTATTTTTTCTTTGGCCGAGCGTATTTGTTAGTTAAATTTGCATCCAACTTTATAATGACAAAAGAATTTATAGCTATAGTTGTGAGCAAGAAGAATGCAAGAATTTTAGCTAAACTTTGCTGATAAATGAGGACAGATATTTCACTTATCAGTCCGTTTGAAATGGAAAATCATTTGACATGAGCTTCTTCAAGTGCCAATGCAACAGTTAAGTTTTTTTTTCTTTTTTTCAACCTCTTAAGTTGTTAACCTCAAAGGAATTTGGAAAACCTAGGTTCTTAAACACTAGAAGATTTAGCGTACAGTACTTTTGAACACACAAGGAACCAGATCATGATTGGCAAGTCCTAATTAACTGATATCAAACTGAAAAGGTTGGCAACATCTTAATGAAATTGACAAAGAACACGAAATTAGTGCACGGGGCGGGGTTTACTCAGCGCGCTCTCGAGTAGCAGCTGCAGATTCCCTTATCAACCAAAAAAAAAAACACGAATTTAGTGTTTCATGATTATATCCGGGGGGTAAAAAGGGATGGACTGGTCATAACCTAATTTGTATTTCCCCACGACTCTGAAAAAGTAGCCTTTAGGTGTCAATGACTTGGAATTGGGAAAGGTTCATATCTATCTTGACCATTCTTAGAGAAAACAATTGTACGTTTCTTAAGCTAATACAACTGTTTTGCTTGTATTTATTAGAGCCTATAAATTCTTCTCACTTTCGTAACAGATGAACATTTCTTGAGTAGTTTTGGGTATAGTTCAACTACTATGTTGGGATTTGATGTATTAAATTTTAACCTCTACTTGTAAGGGACATCATTCCAATGTTCCAGGTTGCATGGCATTCTCACAGAACTGATGCTAGGCAGTAATACCACCAAAAGGTTTCTGGCAGCTATTCTCGAGAAATGAATGCTTTTTGGGTTGGTTCATAAACTAGTATCATCTTACAAAGATCATGTATAACCAATTAACCATCATTAGTGAGGTACACTCAATCAAATATAATTTTTGGCTCATATTGAAGATTTTGATCTGATATGAAATCAAACCTTCATTTCCTTGGAGGTGGTCCTCAAGTTAAGCCTCTAAATCTGGAGATTATGATTATTTAATTAATATGTTTTGAGTTTTGACTAATCATGTATTACTATCTTTTTACATTTAATCATGTATTATTTGGAGTCTGAGGATAGTGTGCCTGGCTCTAATTTTTCACGACAATTAAGTAAGGATAGTGATAACGAGCTAGCCATATCTGGTTTTAGTTTTCATTTCATTGTCAATGATGCATAGCTTCATATGAGAAACCAGAGGATTTATGCTATCTTTTCAGCCAACTTGTATGTAGAAACTGCTGCCTTGTGAGACTAGTGAAGCTATTGTACTCGTGTTCTATTAGCATTATCAATTCACATCGTCACAGTTTGCAGAAAAACTGGGATTTCAGCCATGATTGTTCGTGCCATCAATCATAGAACACGAGCCCTCCTTCGTGATCATTATCAAATTATGTTATTTTCTTAATTCCTGGAACTATTAGAATAATAATAATATTTTTTATACTTCTTTCCTAATATTGATTGTCAGCACTCAGCACCAGCAAAGATTAGTCATATTGGGTTTGCCTTTTGGTACTGTTGAAAATTCAACATCAACAATCTTGCATCAATGTGTTATGGTTTTACCAATATTTGATATTCTCCCAGTAAAAATTACATTCTGCCTTTTGCTTTGCCAATAAATTTTTGTCTTTAACATGCATCACACTAACGGCAATATATAGGCAGCCAATCAATGTCAGTTTTCCGCCGTCTCACCTGAAACACATATCTTTGCTTGTCCTTCGAGATGGAGAAGCAAAAACAAAACAATTACATACATTCACTTCCGGTTTGTTCATCATTTGTTAGTATGGAGAGGATTTTGGAAAGATATGAAAGATACTCATACGCTGAGAAAAGACTCAGTGGTTCTGGCCCTGAACAACAGGTACGCTGGCCAATCCTTCAATCCTCTATTTATCTTATTTTGTTTGTATTTTCTGGGCTTGCAATGCCTCCTGCTATATGTGTAAACTGCGGGACAACGAATGTGTTAAGGAGTCTGTAAATATTGCACAAGACATTAATCTTTCTTAAATTTTTCATTCAAATGTACCTTATATGAAGTACTGAAAGTATCAAATGTTTGCTTGAGAGTTGGATAGATGGTTGCTTGTACATAGGGTAAAGAAGAGTATGCAACTAAAATTTGCCGGATCCATGTGTATGTGACGCAAATCTACCAGGGAAGTCAATGAGATTAGGACCATCGAATAAAATGCCTCTTCTTCTTGTTATTCTTGACTGCTATGTTTCTTTTGCACTCTAAATATTAGCCATCCTGTGCAGGACATAATTTTTCTTTACGCCTAAAAAACTCCGGTATGCTGCAATTCTCTTGCCCAAAACTTTGTTTTCTCCTCCAATTTTACCAGTTTGTATAGATAGGATGAATGGAATTGATTATAAGAACCCCTAAAGTTGATATATGTCGGATGGTTCTGGGACTAAAACCTGAATTCCTTCCTTCCATTTTATTTCCCCGAGGTCTTTAACTCGTGTTTCTTTGGGTTGTGTGCAGGATAATTGGTCTGTGGAGCACCCTAAGCTCATGTCTAGGATTGAACTTCTGCAGAGAAACATAAAGTATACAACACAGAATACCCTCGTCTTTTCATGCATATCTGGAACTTAATTTAAAATTCTAGCTCTTCTGCTGCAGGCATTATGTTGGGGAGGATCTGGATTCCCTAAGCCTGAGGGAGCTTCAGACTTTGGAGCAACAGCTGGACACTGCTATGAGGCGAATACGAACCAGGAAGGTAAGAAAAGTGAATGCTTTTCACCGTTTCCTTCCACTCTTTTCATGTTCATCTTGTAGAAATTCGAGTCAACACTCAGTCGTGCTACTTGTACATGCATGCAGAATCAAGTCATGCACGAGTCCATCGCTGAGCTTCGGAAGAAGGTAAACTTCACTGGCTCTTGCCGCCGCTGATCTGTTTCGGTTGACATGCACGAGCATTGTTGCCTGCAAGATTAACCACCCTATATTCAAAGTAGCTGGTCGATCAGGACTTCGTGAAAAACAAAGCTGATGATGTGGGTTTTCCTTTCGTTACAGGAGAAAACATTGCAGGAGCAAAACAGCTTGTTGGCAAAGCAGGTAGATTTGACAGATTAAATATATATATATTATTACGCATTTGGGTGCATGATTTTCCTTTTTTCACCACCGTCTCATTTTCTCTTACTCAAACTCAAACAGATCAAGGAAAACGACAAGATAGTCATGGAGCGCTTGCACTTGATTCAACGCTCATCTGCCCTCGTACTATCCGAGCCTGCTCCAGGCTCGGTGCCCGTCCCATCCTTAGCAGCTGGGTATAATCTCAGAGACTCTCTTTCAATATTCTGTGCAAACATACACGTGTATTGCTGACAACCAATCCATGGGGCTGGTGGAGGCTAGGTTGCAAGCCCTCCGGGATTTAAGAGGCTAGCTTTTTATTTTATTATATTTTTTGAAAAGAGAAAATCCAAATTTTAGTTTTCAAATTTTGGATAAAAATAAATTTGGTATCCAAACTTTTAACTTTTGAGTACATTAAGTACACTTGAAAGTTTTTTTTTTCAAATTGCTACCTGAAATAATCACATGACAGTCACATATCTGACAACTATTGCATAAAAAATGCCAAAAAAAAAATACAAAATATCCTTTTGATATTAAGGTAAATATCATATACAGCCAAAAAAAAAAAAGGAGAAAAGGTAAATATCCTTTTGATACAGCCAAAATATCCTTTTGATAATTTTTTTTAAAAAAATATTTTATAAATTGTATTTTTGTCTTTTGAAAAATTGACGGACAATCTCATAATATATTCACCCATAAACAACCGCCACCAAAGAAGCGTCTTCCGTGTTTTCAAAAGAAATTGAACAATAATATATATGTTGGCGAACCAAAACATCAACAGATCCTGTGGGATTAGCATTTTATTAGCAGCCCTTAATGTAACTACGGACATAGATTTGTGACAGCAGTCTTCCTGTGTAGTAGTCCTTTCCAGGTAAGCGGACCCACAGGCGAGGAGGATGGAAGAAGAGGCAAGAACACGCTCATGCCGCCTTGGCTGGTTCGTCGTATGAGTTGATGATACGGAGAGGAAATGTAGTAATTCGCTCTGAATCCGGGGAGGTGACGGCACGATGATGGCATCCGAGAGGAGCCAAATTATCATCAACTAAATAGTCATCAGCTCTCAAAGAATAAAAATAATAAAATAAATGGGGTCTATTGTCAAGCAAACTCCATTTATCGATTCCAATTTATACTTGTAACTTGAATATTATTATTTATTAAGTGTGCTTAAAAAAGCTTTATTGTGGACACATAAGAATGAGATGTAAGATTGAGATGGCAGGCACAGCCTATTATTGTGAATGCTTCCTTTCCCTTTGCCTAAATGTCAATGTCCTGACTGGCATTTCTCCTATCAGAATCTAGGAGCAATAAGTTAGTTAGGTTAAAAAAGTACGCGGTCCTTTCCTGAATCTACATGCTGTTAGCCTGTTACAACAATTGTGATCACAAATGGAAATCATCTTCCCATTGTTTGTTTCTTCACATCCCTTCGAAAGACCAGTAAAAGTTGCACGTCTTTACATCATTTGGTACATTCATCCACCAAATTCATCGTTATCATAGTTGCATTCACCATCATCGTACCGATGTGCCCTGCACAAGCAAACAAATGGCTGGCATTAAGCTTTTTCTACAATCAGATAGAGACACTTAGGAGGATTTATAATAAGTAACAGGGCAGAAAACAGTTGCAGGATGAACTGCTGCAAGATGTTAAACATTTATGGAGTATATACCGACACATAACTAAGGGAGTCAGTGCAACAAAAACCCAAAAGTTGCACTGAACGAAACAACCCCGCTACGGCCAGGCATGTAAAATAGAGCTACGAAGGATGTAGTGTCAAGATTTCATCTTTGGGCATAAAGGAAATAAAACCCTGGTGTATGGGGTGCCAGGCTATCTCCAGAAAGATGCTGAAAATAAAGATCACCCAAGAGAGGCAAAGATGCCATCGCCAGCCAAACTAACTACACTAAATTCCTCCAGAATGTTTATACATCAGAACAAAAGAGGTACAGGATCATAAGTCCTTGCAGAGACATATGAGGCACATACATCCTGATCCAGTTCCCAAAAAAAAAAAAAAAAAAAAAAGTAAAGAATGTCCCGCAACTGATGCACAAAGAACATTTATATACACATACCGTAATCTTTCACAAAGTCGAGCTAAGGCATCTGATCCAGTTCTTGAAGCAACATCCTCAATCTTGGAAGCATTTGACAGAGTCACGCAGTCTGAAAGCCTAAACTCGCACAGCTCCTTCAGGGAACAAGCATCTGTCAATACTGCAGAATGGCCACCACCAGCTGCCAACTTCCGCACTTCACCTACACACCTAAATTGTGTTGTTTATTAGAGTAGCATTTTTTTTTTCTCCTCCAATAAATTATCAATACTCATCCAGTGACGCTATTGGACATACCAATCTACAGGAGACGGAAACCAAGCATATGTAGATTTCTCATTAGCTGCCTGACCATAGCTATTGTAACCCCATCCATGAATTCTTCCATCTCTAGTAGAAACAAGAGTGTGCGAATATCCACAGGCAACAAGTTGCACACCAGTTGGAATCACCAAAACAGGCAAATTGCGCAGCATTACTTCAGATTCATTGGGCACGCAAGAAAAAAATTCAGTTTGGGGCCCGAGGCCCAATTGCCCAGCTTGACCTCCACCCCAAGCATATAGAGCCCTATTAGCAGTCAAGGCACATGTGTGCACACCCCCGCAGGCAATATCTTTGATAAATATTCCATCAAGAGCAACAACACGCCTAGGTAATAATTCCTTGTCACCAGATTGAAGGGAACAATGCCCAAGCTGGCCCATACTTCCCAGTCCCCAAGTATAGCTGTAGTAAGATAGCCACATGATTCCGATCACACAAAAGTAACAGCATCATAAGAAACCATTTACACTACAACAGAGATCTCATCTTCTCTATTATCACAGAGTGGTGTGGTTTGAGAAGGTTTGAAAAGTTGCAACATCATTGGTGTAATTGTTTGCATGGGTTAAAAATTCAACTCTAATTCAGCCATGATTTTTGGGATGACCTTTCATAATATAGGGATATTACCTGTAGATGTTTAAAATAGCACATGCAATTAAGTCCTATATTAGTAACGAAAACATGAAAATTTCCTACATGCTTCTGCCAATTTAATTTCATCTTTAACCCAAATATTATATAGGAGATGGCAAAGGCAAACCTCAATGTTTTGTAGAGAAATGAAGCTACTTCGAGCAAAAAAAATCGCTAAATCAGACAAAGACGTATCCATAATGAATAGGAAAAAGAACAAACGCACAAATACATGTAAACATGTTTCAAAGAAGCAAGAGTAATTTAACATGTCATTGAGAAAGGCCCTGCAACACAGTATTTAAAATTTTGAACAACCATAACTGACAGAATACCATTTTATGTTGACACGTCTGCTAAACCTTTTTGCCTTTTACCATATATTTTCATATTCTCATTTTGCAATTTATATTCTGCAGTATTATTTTCATTGACCCATTATGTTGTTTTCCTACCTATTCTAGTGAATATCAAGTGACTGAACCGATATTAGCTTCACATTATTAAATTTAACAGGTGAACCAAGACAAGAAATGAGGTGAGTTTCAAGTATCAGATGCACAAGCCTCACAGAGCTAAAGGGACACATAGGTCAACTTTAAGGTCTCCAAGTTTGACTGTAATCCCATCTCACAACAATGCTGGATGATCATAATCTCTTCCCAAGACATCCACTTAATCTCACACGTGCCATGGGGATAACCACAATTCTGATGCTTAATAATGAACTTTCTCCATCAAAAAGATCCCATGAAACACTTACACCTCTCCATCCTCCGATATAGCAGCTGTGTGGTACTCCCCGCATGACACTTGGACAATCTTCACAAGTTCAGGGGCTTCGTCAAGGAACTTAGCATACCCATTAATTACACGAGCCCCCTGAAGGCCTTCACAGGTAACACCTCTCCCAAGCTGACCATATTCATTATAGCCTGGTTTGCCAGAGCAGTTACAAAATTCTAATTAATAAATGATATCGCCGTGCAGTTAGAATACATGGTTTCCATCTCTATTCTTGCATGACCAATATATAATAAACAGTACAAACTAGTTAATGTAAGATAAGGAAACTTGATCAGCAAATACACGAGCTCATCACAACTATTAGACAAGAAATCAGGTAGACAGGAGATCCAAGTTAACAGAAACACATGAAACATTCTATTAAATTCTGGTACTAATGCTACACAGTATACCCCATGCTTGTAGCAGGCCCTCTTCCGATAAAGCAACAACATGAACAGCTCCACAAGAAACTTGGCGAATAATCTGGAAAACGAAAAATGCAAGATAGAAAATTTCAGGCTACATAAAAAGTGAGCAGAAAAAACTGTTTAATTGTAAGGTCAATACCGTATTTGGAGCAAAATCTCCCCAATATAGCCGTGGATAATTAGAACCCTGCAAGAAAAAAAAAAAGGAGTTATAAACAGTACCCAGAAAAGACAAAGAGGTTAAAAAGTAACAAGCAAAACCTGGTTCTGTCCCCAAACCCAAAGTCTTCTCACTGACATGGTTCCATCATTTTGCCGTGGTTCTGCAATGGCTGCAGTGCAATGTGCACCACAAGACACTGATACCACAAATTCAGATTGCAGTTGCCTTACTTTCTTAGGGTGTTTCCTACCTGTTTCAGTTCCATCCCCCAACTGACCAAAATCATTGGCCCCTGTTTGGAATCATAGAAGGCAGGATTATCTTCAAAATGCAATATAGACACTAGAAAGATCTCCCTTTGAAATCTTGGATGCAGGAGGGTAGTTGAAAAAAAAAAAAAAAAGATCAAAATCAAGACAGAACCAGTAGCACGATCTTGCTCAAGTCTCAACAAAAGTAATTGTACTTCAACCTAGATTTGCAAAGTCAAGGTTCCAAATTGCAGTAATATGATATACATTAAATGCATTGCGTGGACAGCCATCAGTTCAAAGTTACGAATGCTTGGTGCACCAATATTGAGAGAGACAGAGAGAGAGAGCCAGCCAGGAGAGCTAGGAGGCGGCTTGGTGCCCCCATATCCAGTCTTTACTGGAAGAAGCTTCAAAGAGGACCATTCCCAATCAAGGATCAGGATAGAAGACTTAAAATAGCAATCACGCTCAAGTCAAGACGACACCAAGACTAGCAACTGACAACAGAATTAATCAACGTATCACTTGTTAAAACGAGTAAAAAAAAGAAGCTCTAAAACAGAAGCAATAAACCTTTTTCTGACCATTTCAAGGTATAAATGACTCTACATTTGCCTAACAATCATAACTTTTCTAAGAGTCAAACACTATAAAACGCGAAAGAGGGGGAAACAAATTCTTCGTCACATTCGCACTCAACCTTGTGGAACAATTCAAAATATAGAACAGAGTGAAGACTAATAATAAAAACAAAAACAAATGTAATAACGCATGAGTGAATGGAAAGGGACCGAACCCCAGGTGAAAAGTGATCCATCGGAGGCTACTGCAGCTGTGTGCTCTCGTCCACATGCTATATCCAACCACCTGGAATTCCCTCCAGCCGGGCATCCAAAGAGATCCGGCGGTAGCTGTCTTGGGATCCTCATGTTCCTCTCTCTGCCCTTTCGACCTGTTTGACCCGATTGATTATAGCCCCAAACATATACAGCACTCTTGGTCGGAAGACTCACCGGCCGTGATTCCCCAAAAATCTCATCAATATCCATTAGAAATTCAGCAATTGACCGAAATCCTAGATACTAAAGAATAGCTGATAATCCAAAAAAACCAAGAAAGTCAGCATTTTTACTAACCTCAAACAAGCCAAAAAAAAAAGAGAGAGAGAAGGTTCTTAAATTCGGATTACAGACTTGTCTTGACCACCGAAAAGTGGATTGGATTAAACTCATAAGCTTAAGGAAAGTAAAAAAAAAAAAAAAAAATAGAGACAAAATGGTGGCCTAGCATGCAGGGAAATGAAGACGAACAAAAAAAGGGAGGGGAAGAGTGGAAGTGTTGAACGTTGGGCAGAAAACTTGTACCTGTGAAAAATACAGGACTTCTGATTTGCTAAGCTATTTTACTATTTGGGGTTGGCAAATTATTTGCGGAGACACATTGAAGAGAGAAGAGAAAACGATTGGGTAAGAGCGGAACTAAAATGATGCAGGCGTGGCTTCAAACTCCAAATACTCCGGGGATGGAAAGAAATAGTCGCTGTCCGGCCAGGTGTATCTATAGTCTATACCAGTTGTAACTGCCCCTGCCCCTGCCCCTGCCCGACGTAGATCCTAGCAATAAATTACGCATGTTGAATATTTTTTGTGGAAAATTGTTCAAAGTAGGAGTTAGGTTTACGAAAAGGTACATTTATCTTATACTTTTTGTCTTTTTTTTTTTTAATTTAAAAAAACTTGCTTAAAGTTTTTCTTTAGTATATTCAGTGGTCTTTGAAGGTTGATTAAGTTTAGTATCTAAAATTAATTGACTCATCAATATTAAGTTTGAGGAAATGCATAAAATATTATTATCTCATTGTTGACTTTGTCAATATCTAAAATAAGACATCCGCAACGCAAACCGAATTTTTGATATGGAGTAATAAAATGTTATTCAAAAATTTTTATTTATTTTTTATCTAAATGATAAGCATTTACTTCAAAAAAAAGTCAAAATACACAACAATAGTCAGTCATGTACAAAAAAAAGAAGAAGAAGATAGAATTAAACAAATTGCACTTAATACTCTTATTGCTGACAATTTCGAAGATTTGTTGTCCGAAGTCAAAATGGACATATTGCGTGAAAGGTGTTTAAACTAGTAATATATATATAAATATATATATATTATTTTTTTCTAATTGACAAAAAGTAACAAATTGATTTGGACTTTTGAATAATCGAAGGATCAGTACAATTTACAAAGTTCTTTTTGTCCAGAAGTGAACGGTAGTTGGGAGACGACAAGTAACAGCATCGCCACCACCTTTCTCTTTCTTCTTTTTCTTTTTCTATGTTTGTTCCTCAGGAAATGAAATGAAATGATTGTTTGGTTTCCTAATAGGTGGGGTGTCGAAACAGAAGTACAAAAGTGCAGTAAGGGACTGAGGTCTGAGAATTAATGCGATTGGTGAGTCTCCGCAGCTTCCAAATTCCGGCGATCTCTTCCTGGTTAGTTATCTTTGATTTGATTCATCCCTTGTGTATGAATTTGTTGACTAAGCTCATAATCTAAAGGGTCTTTTCTTTATTTCCTCATGCAAATTTAGTCATTTGTAAGTTTGGATTGTGCAAAATGGACTAGCTTTTTGATTGTTTACCTCCATCTCCTCGTGCTTTTCGGGGACTGGGGACCTGTTCTTCAAATTTGACTTATTGCTCATAATTATTGGTTAATCGATTATTTTCACCTTCGGGCCTTTTTTTTTTTTTTTGTGGCCTCTCTCTCTCTCTCTCTGTGGGGGTTGGGTATTGGGAAATGCAAATTGTTTGGATTACTGAGCGGCAGTAAAAATTTAGACTGTATTTTATCTCCAAAGTGAACAGAGGATCTCTTCTTACAGTCCATAGTTTTTTCCCTTAATAGATGAGTGCAGCATCCATTTTTAATTAGATTTTCTTCATTTTTACCAAGTTATGGAGTATACTCCAGCCACATATTCAGTTCTCTGTTGCAAAATTATCACTTGTTCTGCCTCTGTACAAGTTTAGAGTAACCGAAATGGCTAAGGACTAGTTTTAGATGATATTGCAGCAGCAGGCTAATGGCTCAATCAGCGGGTAGCAGTGGTGGAAAAAGGCTTGTCCAAGTTGATATCAGTTCTGACACGGTATGCCCCTGGTGCTTTGTGGGGAAAAAGAATCTTGATAAGGCGATTGCTTCTTCACAAGATCAGTACGACTTCAAGGTTCTACTGTCTTTCGTCATCTATGAACATTTTGTCATGCCTCTTACCTTAAGCATATTGTTTTAATTTACAAATTTCGAAATTGCAGATTAAGTGGCACCCATTTTTCCTAAATCCTTCTGCTCCCAAGGAGGGTGTTAATAAGAAAGAATTCTACAGGAACAAATTTGGATCTCAATCGGAGCAAATTGCGACCAGGATGACTGAGGTTCCCTTGCTCCACTTTCCTATGTCTTGTTTGATCATCTGCTTTGTGCACTAGTGTATTAAGTACAATAACCAGTATAAGTTACAATGACCACAATGCATATGCAGATCTTTAAGGGTCTTGGGATGGATTATGACATGTCTGGACTTACGTAAGTTTAATTAACGACTACCATGCAATCTATTTTACAGCAGCATCTTGGAAATTGGACGATTCTTTGAGCATGGGAGTAATATGTTTCTAAAATGCAGGGGAAATACCCTGGACAGCCACAGGCTCTTGTACCTTGCTGGACAGCAGGGGCTTGAGGAGCAACATAAGCTTGCTGAGGAGCTTTTCATTGGTTACTTTACTCAAGGGAAGTATATAGGTGACAGGCAAGTACAGATCTTCCTACTTTGATCACTGTTCATCCCTTGTTCAGCTGTGATTATGTGTGTTTTGCTATTCGGAACTGAATAGGAGCGGTCTTGTCTATTTTATAGTTTTGTGTTTCACTATGAAATGCTCAAAGAAAGTTGATTGTGATTTGTCTGAGCTCTCTGAAAATGAAGCAACATTTCTTGATCATTGTGGCTGCAGTCAATAGGACAAACTAAGCCTATTACTTTTAGAAAGAGGCAGATTAGGAATAACGATCGTCATTTTACCTACATCAGATTATTGTTTTTTGACTAGCTGCCTCCTCATGATATTGATGGTGCAATCTGCATCGCCTTCAGCTGTTTGCGCATGAACATGTTAGACGTGAAACAAAAGTTAGATCTGTAAAGATCGGAATTATAAGACCTAGTACTTGGTAAACAAACATAATAAGTTTGATCTGTCGTTGAATTGGGAAACTGCATAGTGATTTGTTTGGTGTACAACAATCTATATCATGTAAATGTGATCATAGCCCATTTACGATGAAAGTGTTGCCAGTATTGAAATATTTTTATTGATTGATGAATTGACTGTACGTTCTTCTTCGTATCTTGAAGGGAATTCCTTTTAGAGTCTGCAAGAAAGGTCGGGGTAGAAGGAGCAGCCGAGTTTCTTGAGGATCCAAATAAAGGACTAAAGGAGGTATATTCTTGCATTAAGATATCAAATCCCAAAATTGCAGCACAAGAAACAGCCATCACTGCAATTTTACTTCTCTTGTTTGTTTGGAGTCATATGACTAACAGACGTGCACATTTTGGCCAACTCAAGGTTAATGAAGAGCTTCATCAGTTCTCAGCAAATATCTCAGGAGTTCCACATTATGTGGTAAGTGATCATTTCCGTGTTCAACTCTATAACAGAGTTCAACCCCAACAAAATTTGATGATAAAGGGTCTCACTGTAAAATCCTTTGTGGCAGATCAATGGGAAGTATCAGCTGAGTGGTGGCCAACCTCCTGAGAGCTTTCTCAGAGCTTTTCAAATGGCTGCTGCTGATGCCTCCTAGTTCAAGACAAACTTCATGTTGTTCCTTGATCTGAGTACTGCCAATGCCGCCAACGTCCTACCAAAAATATGTGCTTTATCACCTCTCCTTCCTCGTTGGTGTGCTTTTATATTGAAGGTCAAGAGTGAGAATAAATGCAGTATCAGTCATGTTTACTCGTGATAGCATCATCACCTTTTACGTAAATTGGCGAGTATCTTACCATGTCATAGATATTCTGTGGATTTCAGAAATGATAATATGGACAAGAAATTGTAAACATCAGTATATTTTTGCCTCGACTATACTAAATAGAAAGACCTTTTGATTCTCGCTGACGGTACAACTTTTTTGAGTATCTGTCAGAAATAGACCTATGAATCTTATCTCCTGGCTTGTTAAATCTTAAAAATAAAATAATACTTTATTAGGTTGATTAACTTCTCAGGATATTAAAATGCAACGAATCATTTAAGGACGAAGCACTGCTTGCTCCTGTTTTTCCTAGCCGGCAAAGATTGCGAAAAAGAAGCACCAAAACAAGCGCTTCACGTACTGAAAATTGTTGAAGAGGAAGCTCTAGGGGACAAGAACTTCTTTGGTGGCAAACGCAATCCATTTGGTAGACAATTTGCCGTGTGAACCTCAGATTCACGTATATATATATATGTATACATATATAAAGAAACTACCACAAAAGGAATCTAAAGTAAAAGAGCTTGCTTGGACAAAATTTGTGTAAATTCTCCATTCCTTCGTCCAGTTTTTTTTGCCCTTATTTTGGGCCACAAATGGGCGCTTCCAACGCAAATCACACGGCTCCGACTCCTCTCTAAATTTACATATGAAGGAGAACTGCAGCCGGTAACCTATGCCCAACACCATACAGAGTTTCAAAGAAACCGTTACAGAATGAAAGTTTAGATGAACAATGGGTCTCACATTTACATACAATGTAAGACTCAGATTTCAAGCATGTGGTATTTACAGTGACTTTACACTTCTTTGTCTCCTGTCAGCTTTCCTGTTGGGGGCTCGTTTTCATCCACAACAGGATCCTCTGCCCAAACATCAAGGCGTCTCATCGAATGCCATCACCTGAAAAGCCAAACAAACCAGCTTGAACTTAAGCACCAGTCCAACATTAAAGCATCCCTACAAAATTCCGGTCCAAATCATCCACATTCTTTGCTATCTCAGGATAATGAACATTATTAAGAAGAAAAGAAAAGGGTTTTCTGAAAACGTATCTTTGAGTCCCTAAACTAAGTCAGAGCAAGAACCAAATTCTTCTTCTTGTCCATTGTTCTCAGACCCGTTCAGAAGAACACAACATATATTGTAGTCTAATTGGCTAACGTAAATCACACCTAACCCAACTGGTTAATAAAATCCGACAGCAACTACACAAATATATATCACGACACAATAATACTCGACTCAAGAAAGCTTAGTTATGCCTCAAAAAGACAATTCATAAATCAAAGAAAACCAGCTGATGAATAAAATTTTTAAGGAAAAATACATGAAAGCTGAAAAAATAGGGATCACAAAGCCAATTGGGAGCCGATATGCAGATATGAACGATGGAATGTTAGCTTAGCAAGCAGATTGACCAACTGCTCCAACTAGCATAAAATTCCAAAGTTGGCCTGCAGTTGATTTTGAGGAGCTTAATGTTTAAGAGTTGGACTAATTCTATAAAGCTTCTGAGTTTGAACTAGTATAGGATTCAACTTCGTTGTACTCAAGTATATGAAACAAATGATATCTTGCACATAGTTCATCTGTCGAAATGAGAAGGACCCATGCAAATATTTCCACCAGGAAGCTTGTTTCATCATTATATCTCTACCCAGGAAACCAACCGTGGTAAACATAACACAAAGTGAAAAAGGACCAAGACAACATCAAGCTATGCAGGTACATGGGGTGTGATCAAACAATTGGGTCGTGTTCCTTTTTAGGCGAGCATATTTATCAAACAGATAGAACTAAAGCTTGTGTCATGCACGAGAGACAGGGTCCGTCAACTAATTTAAAAATGAGTTTATGGAAAGGGCTGCTATAAATGATACTCAAGCATGATTCAAGTAATGCAAAGAGATGAGGATAGGCTGTAAAGGAAAAAGAAAATAACTATGAAACTAAAAGCATGCTCAAACTGTTGAGGCATGTATTCCTAATTAAGTGGAATCAAAGCATTTTAAATTAAATTTGATTTACCAGCTTAAAATCACTTTAAGAGAAAAACAGGTCCAATGGTCATTGGATAGTATCAACAAGTGCTGGCAGAACAAGTTGTAGACTTGTAGACAGAAATCACAAAGTGAACCGTATCATATCATCAATGCTGGGCCTGATCACTAGAAGTTATCTAAGCATAATGTCATTTAGTACCAAAGACTTGTTAATATATTTGTAAACTCATCATTCCTATATCTAAAGGCTTTCTGTATAAATCATAAGGGATCATTTAGCGTCAAATTAAAAGAAAACCAAAACAACATATTTCCTGAGATTGAAGCCCAGTCAACTCCAACGCTTGGTTTGTCAAATAATTTGTCACACTTTCCACAGCAAGTAGGCTTAACTATTCCTCTCCGGTAAAAGCTTAGTTGGTAAATGCATCCTCTCTATGATTCTTCCAATACCTTCACAAAAACTCAAAGCATGTACACTTAGTATTCCGGTAATATTCTAATGAAGTGATATTCTCGCTGCCAGAAATTTATGCAATGTTGCAAAAAGAAAATAAAGAATATGGCAAGACAGGATCAAGCATGCAAACAATATTATATCAAGATAAAAGCAGAAAGAAACAAGCTAAATGGCAATGTATTACCTTGCCACAAACTGGACAGTTATCACTTCTCTCCATCCACTCATATATACAACCAAGATGAAAGTGATGCGAGCATTTTGTAATGATCTTTGGGTTCTCTTTAGTATATTCTGCATATAAATGGTGCACCATGAGTACTTTAATCAACATCTATGAGATCATACTCTACGCTGCAATATTACAAAGCATAAAATACTGAAAAGACCAAGGCAAACAAGCAGAAAAACTCCACAAATTTATATCCCTCAAAATTTTACGAGACAAATAATAAATTAGACTAGTATTTTCTTCTGCATTGGACAAAACTTCAATTTAGTAGGTAGAACAGCCATCTAGTATCCTCTCCATCAAATTTCTTAACCAAATTTCAGCTGCACTTGTGAGAAACAGTGGCAAATGACTCTAGTCAAGATCTAAGGCAAGTAAAAGCATTAAAAACCCCAAAAAGTACCCACCTTTGGCCTCTCAATTAAGCAAATAAATTTTAGAATGGAGTCAGTACTGAGATCTGACAAGAATAAAACATGTATCGGAGATAATCCAGCTTAATCATCTGCTTTACAATAGCTAAAGGGGGGTTCAATGAGCAAAGAAGAAGATCCACACATATGGATTCTGATAACACTTTCCAAAGGAGAAAACATGTTTGCCACTTTAGTAATTTGAAGTGCAAGAACTGAAATCAATGCTAAAACAGGTGATTTACCTTCAAGACATGTTGGGCAGACATCTTCATCTTCAGAAGAAGAATAAATATGTGCAAATCCAGTAGTTGTTTTAGCTGCAGAAAGCTTCAACGAAGATCTGGAATTGTATTCTTTTGATTCTTCTACACCTGTACAATTATTCCATTTTCCTCCAGTACTTAATGGTTCAGAATCTTCATCAACCTCGCTTCTTCTCAGAGGCTCAGTTTCCTCGTGTGCATGGCTTGACCCCTTCTCCCTTCTTGAGACCAGTCCATCCCGTTGCAAACGGAAATATCTTGGATCAGCATCATAAGGCAATGGCCTCGGAGGAGAACGATACATGTCAGACAGAGAGTTATCAAGTGATGCTGTCGAGCTCAAGGATGCTGCTCCCTGAGTGGATGAAGGAACAGCATGCTGGTCTTCCCTGTGAAACAAGGATGTGTACTGCAAATACGAAAATTAGAAGTTCCCAAGTCAATTCCATCTGAAACATATTGACATCCAATTATACTGCAGCAGAGCAAATGAAATAGCAATCAATATGGAAGCTAGACACGGTCTGCATTTGGTCCATTGACAGTAAAGGTTTTCAAATTATGCACGGACACCTAGAGTAGTTGTTGGCTCCAATTGTTGGGAGGGAGAACTGAAGAACCAACTAACAAAAAGAAAATACTACTATTTAAATCTTCAGATTTAAAGTGCTAATATAAATTCTCCATTTTGTCTACTTCTTTCCTGTAAAGAGAGTGTATAAGTCAGCACTTCACCTGGCAAACAGAATGTTCACTAGCATCATTATTGCTTTCAAGTACTAATATGACTAGCAGCTAGAGCAGCAACTGCTAACATATCCTCTTTAGGCCAACCTTTCCAGCAAGCTTATTTGGTAATTTATGGTAATGAAAGTTCCGTTGTATTCTGTAACTAAAATATAGGACATAACGTAATTTTCTGTCATTTGTAGATAATGCATGCCAATCATCAAGGCTGGCATCCAAGTTGGTATTGCCAATCTAGTGTGACACCACGATGTAATAATACCTGCATGGGATCAGTCCACATATAGCATTGCTTCTAAATTATAAGCTTTAAGTTCAGTTATAAATCAAATTTAACTAGCACTTTGTAATACGATAAAGTAGACAAGCTATTAAGCGTTTGAAACAGTAATAAAGTTATTTATGATCACCAAGGTTTAATACCATGAGAAGTGAACTTAAGAAAATGATGATTTAAGGCGTACCATATGGAAAAAGTTCTGAAGGAAACATCGAAGGCAGATACAGTTCCTATAGACCGAGCTGTTTGGATTGGCAAAATCTTCACACTCATCTCGCAAGCAGCAGCACACAGAGCCCATGATACCAACTTTTCAACGCACTTCAAATGTTCAAGCCTTTTCTCCACAGTATCATCAACAAATTACAATTAAAGCATCCATCAAGATAATTGAAGGAAATGAGAGAGGACCCTTAGCTCGCAGAGGTTAAGTGGCTTTGCGAACCAGCACCCTCTCTCTCTCTCGCTCTCTGACACAATTGCAGGGACCTTTACAACTAGGGCCTTAAGACAGCCAGATAATGTAACTTTTCAACTGCGAAGGAAAGATAAAAGAAAAGCTATGAGTTCGCTAAAAATGCCATCTTTAAGCAAATTAGTTACTGAGAATGCCGAGGATAATCTAGAAAAAATTCCATTATGGTTTATGTAGCCACAAATGAGGAAGTTAAAGTGCACGGAACTACTACTCATCAGTCCACAGACTACCGAAACATTCAGATGTTGGTGGCCTTGAGTACTTCTAAAATTGTAAAAATTGAAAATTTTTCCCTTTTATTTCCCAAACAGGTGGGGTGCCAAAATGGTAAAGCTCTCATCTTTAAACCAATTGCGATGATCAATCAATTTAAAATCCTAAATAACCAGTTTTCTTTAAAATTACGCAGGCTATTTGATTTCACCCACATACCAAAAATGGAAGGGGGGGAATGGGGAGCCCGAATCAACAAATCAAGTTCAAGGTCCATATTATCGGCAAATACAAGACCTCACCCAGAATTACTAGCTCATCAATCAAATGGAGAACAACCCATTTCACATAATCAGGTTTGATGATTATAGAATAATTCCAAAATCAATTACAGACGCGAAATAGACATGATCATTGAAAAAATCATATAAAGAAAACCAAGGAAAGTAATTTTTTTTTTTTAAAAAAAAAGGAAAGAGAAAAAGGAAAAGGGGAAAGCACCTGGAGTTGAAAGAAGGATAGATGATTCGATTCTTGATGATGAGCTGAGACACTGAAGAAGCCTAGAAATCCGGGGTTAGATATTTCGAATCTTTTCGTTTGTGAATAAAAGTTAATCCGTAGTATAATCTAATCTTATTAAATGGTTTTACCAACTAGTATTAGTAGTAAAGAAAAACATAAAAACAATTACGTTTTGGGGGCGATAAAAAAGCTGTGTCGAGTCGAGTCCGTAAATAAAGCAGGTCTCCCTTGTCTGCAGTACTGGACCTGCCCGGTATGAAGGAGCCGGTGCTATCCTCCACTTCTAATAAATAAATGCCCAGAATATAATACCATGCCTTTTCACGTATGGTTAGGTGTTGATTAAAATAAAAAAAAGTAGCAGTCAATTCTGGTCAGTGGTTACAATTCCTTACTTTCCATTAAAATTCCATGTCTCGATGCTTTCCTTTTGTTTTTTTGATCTCTTTATGGAGCAATGCAAAAAGATGCATTTTCATTTAAGCTACATCCACCATAGGTATAAATTCCTTGTAACTGTTATTCTAGAATTTCGTCTTAAGCAGTGAATTTTTAGTGGTCAGATGGACTTGCTATATACACCTTCATCTTCTGTGCTTCCACCATCACTTTAACTCTGGCTAGACGGGACATCCCACCAACACCAGTTATACCCAATTTTTTAGTATTCTCAAATGCACCTCCAATCTTGGTGAAACTTTTCTTTAGAACGGAAGGCTTCATTATTTGCAACCGGAAAAGTAGACAAGAAATGAAAATAAGGGTTCCCCTGTTTATTTTATTTTACTGCTAATACTAGTTGCATAATTTCATGAAACTAAAAAGGTACACTTAGGTTGTGTTTGGATTGTATTTTTCATGAAAAAATTACTGTAGCGATTTGATGTATGTGAGAAAAAAAGGTAATAGAAAAATGTGATTACAAAAAACGACGTAATTTTTCGACGGAAAACAGCAATCCAAACAAGCCCTTAATTGTCATTGTTCGACTCGTATAATTTTCTTTTTCAAGATGAATAAATTAAACCAAAGTTCATAATTCACATCCAAATTTTTTTTAATGAATATCTTTGTACAATGAATAGGGTTGAAAGATGACGAGGAGATACTTTAGTTTAGTTTATGGGATGAGAGATTAAATTAATAGGCGTTGACACATTTAGAATCGAATTATGATGATTATAAGAATAAGGGACCAAAATAATTAGTATTTTTTAGTTCTCCAATTGATCATACAGAGATCGGGGATTAAATCGTAGATGACGAAACACAAAGCATCAAATTGCCACAAATTTAAAATTAAGGGACTAAAATGGTCATTTTATTTTTAAAATCCAACAGTCATTCTGAATAGAGAAATATAGAGAAAAAAAAAAAAAAAGAGGCTCGAAGCATTCCGAGATTGGGTATTCATTTTTAATGTTTTACTAATAATTACTACTTCGGTAGTTTGGTACGCATTCTGTTCAGCTTCAGCCTAGCCTTGCCGTCCAAACAACGGCGGGACCTTTTTAATTTTAAACATTTCCAGGCTTTTTCCGATCCCAACCCTTCCAGTCTTCCAGTCCGGTCTGTACATAATCAGATACATAGTTTTACTGTATTCTATACGTCCGGATCTCTCCACCAGTGGGTTTGTAGAGTAGCTTAGCTGTAGTAGTAGACTGTAAAATCATCCAACGTTCGCCGGCCGAATGCAAAAATTCCTCCATTAATTTGGCACTTGGCAGATCTGCTTGCCCCTATCTTCCCCTTTCCATTCCAACCTCCTTCCTCAAAATCCCTTTTCCTTTGCTTTTTTTTTTTTTTTTTCTGGTTCCATTTCTGGGAATATGATTTGAGCTGCATTTTTTACTTGAAGAAAGGTTCCTCTCGTTAAAAGTTAATTGAAATTTCGGAAACCCTAGAATTTTTGAAAATGCAGGCCTCAACCAGCTCCGCGGCTCAGCCGGAGGCAATTCTCGATTGGCTTCAGAAGGAAATGGGTTACCGACCTCTCGGCCCCTATAGTTCCTCCGCCAAACCCGCCTCCTCTACTCCCACCCCCGATTCGCTCCGTAAGATTTGCAGGGGTAATATGATACCCGTTTGGAATTTCCTACTCAAGAGGGTGAAATCCGAGAAAACCGTTGATAACATTCGTCGAAATATTCTTGTTCACGGTGGTACCGCCAGCAGTGCCGGCGAGAATGATGCTGTCGCCGGAAGTGGTGATTTGGGGAGGAGCAGTAGGGGGACAACGAGGAGGAGAAAGGACAAAGTGGGGATGCCGGCCGGCAAGGACAGTTCCATTTTGGGATTGGAGAAGGAGAGTAGCAGAGACGTCGCTTTACAGGAGAGGGAATTGGCCGAAAAGGAGGTGGAAAGGCTGAGGCAGATTGTGAGGCGGCAGCGCAAGGAGTTGAAAGCCAGGATGCTGGAGGTTTCCAGAGAGGAGGTTGAACGGAAGCGCATGTTGGAGGAGAGGGCTAATTACAGGTTTTTTCTTGATCCCATTGACGCTATATTGCTTGCAGATTGCCATATTGGTCTTTGACGATGTTGGAGAATATCTTCCTCTCCCTAATGATTAGTGCATTTACTGTACTTGGTGTAGGCACAAACAAGTAATGTTGGAGGCTTATGATCAGCAATGTGATGAAGCAACCAAAATTTTTGCGGAATACCACAAGCGACTGCGGTACTATGTTAACCAAGCAAGGGATGTGCAGAGGTCAAGTGTCGACTCTGTTGAAGTAGTGACCAGTTTCCAATCAAAGTCTGAGAAAGATGCTGATTACTCAAATGTTAGAGGCTCTAAATCTGTGGACGACGTCATTCTTATCGAGACAACCTGGGAAAGAAATATACGGAAGGCATGTGAATCTCTTGCTAAGCAGGTTGCTGAAAGGATTAGCAACTCTTTTCCCGCTTATGAAGGAAGTGGTATCCATTTAAACCCTCAGTTTGAAGCTGCTAAGTTATGCATTGACGTTGATGGTGAGGTAGCTGATGAGGTCAGAGTTGTAATTGTGAATTGCCTAAAAAATCCTCCTCAGTTGCTCCAGGCAATCACTACGTACACTCAGAGGTTGAAGTCTATCATTAGTAGAGAAATAGAAAAGATTGATGTTAGAGCTGATGCAGAATCATTAAGGTAGCTCTATCATTTTTACTTTCCTTTTCCTGCTGCTTTCTAGATGTATAACCCTTAATTCCTCATATTGTTGCTTGGTAATGATGTAAGCTGAGTCTGGGGTATGTGTATAATAGTTTTACGTATGAATTATCTCTTAGCTGATTTCTGCTTTTATCTATAACTGCTCTGAACGTATTTTCCATTCCCGCTAGGTATAAATATGAGAATGACAGAGTAATGGAAACTTCTTCTGATGTAAACTCACCGTTCCAGTGTCAGTTTTATGGCAATGGGAAGTTGGGGGTTGATGCGCCCTCGAGGGGTTCTCAAAATCAACTTCTTGAGAGACAGGTATTCCCTCACTGTTGAAAATTTCATTTCATCTTAAAATAATTTTCTTTTTGTTATAACACTGATGTCCATCCTTTCTCTTGAAGTTGATTTTGGTGGTTTGCCAACTTGGTATCATTTAAATGTTTATTTATCTGAAGCATTGTGATTGAACATTCTTCTTTTCTCACTGTATTGCGGCTCTTATGGATCATGACTTCTTTTTATGTTGATCAAGATGTCCACTGTTTCCATAGATAGTTGTTCAAATCTTTCTTACATTGTCTACTTTCTACAGAAAGCACATGTCCAGCAATTTGTGGCCACTGAAGATGCACTGAACAAAGCCTCTGAAGCTAGAAACATGAGCCAACAACTTTTAAAACGTCTGCATGGAACTGTTGATGCAGTTTCTTCACATTCACTCACCATTGGTGCAACTTCACAAAATATGAGCAGCCTAAGGCAACTTGAGGTAGAATGCTGCTGTATAGCTTTATCTAAAAGTTCATGAGCTATGCGTGATCTTTTAAAACATTTCTTGGATACCACCTTAACACAGTGATGGTGTGCAAATGAAACTGAAGCTGTAAATTTGGTTTTATGATTTAGCATTTTAGCAGAGTGTGACAGACCACTAGCATTTCCTCACAATCACCTTTTTTGTTTTTTTTCCCTTTCCTTCTTTTGGGTATCTAGTGATTAACAGATTGTCTAGTTGGGCTGCTTGCACTTTGGTTCTATTTACTTTTTTAAATATATTTTGGTTGACATTATCTGCGACAAGCAGTAATTTCAGTTTGTTGCTAATTTGTGCATGCTTCTCAGCTTTTCTCCTTTTTGTCCACAGCTGGAAGTTTGGGCTAAGGAAAGAGAAGCTGCTGGATCAAGGGCTAGCCTCAATACATTGATGTCCGAAGTACAGCGTCTGAATAAATTATGTGCAGAGAGGAAAGAAGCTGAAGATTCTTTGAGAAAGAAGTGGAAAAAAATTGAAGAATTTGATGCCCGCAGATCTGAACTTGAATCCATATACACTGCATTACTTAAGGCAAACATGGTAGGCTTACTGTGCTCTCTCTCTCTCTCTCTCTCTCTACATTGATTAAGAGAACCTGATGGCATTAATTATATAGAGGCATGACAATTTCTGGCTCTGCATCCATTGTCTAGATGTAGATCAACTTTTACAATTTTACACTGTAAAAGAAATTATGGGCTTGTTCTGAATTGGTTCTGTTTGTTCTGAAAAGGAGAATCAGAATCCAAAAATACCCTTATGCTGATTCTGATTTTCAGCTTTGTTGCTCCAAAAAAGATAAAAGCAGATTTTGAAAAGCACTTGAGAACAGAAAAAAGTAGCTTTTTATAATCAGAAGCTAAAATTGGGTGTTGATGATCAATATAGGATAAGCCCTATATCTTGTCTATGCCATTACAGTCCAATTTGTATTCCGTAAAATTGAAGATGCGAATATCCTGACAAATAATTGAACAACACCTGGCAATATAGGTTTAGCTCTTGTTGGCAGTGACGTATTCATGCACATGATTTGGCCAGAGGGGCTTTCCCCTGGTATTGCTGAAATTAGGATACCTAATATTCTAATAGCTTTTGTAGTTGATGTTCTTCAGACACTGCAGTCACCCATTACATTTGCAGTAAAGTGATTTTAGTTTCACTCACTGCAAGATATCTTATTTTTACATGATTTGTTTTTTAACATTCTAGGATGCTGCTGCTTTCTGGGGTCAGCAACCATTAGCTGCACGGGAATATGCATCAAGCACCATAATCCCTGCATGTAATGTAGTCTTGGACATATCAAACAATGCAAAAGATCTCATTGAGAGTGAAGTTTCAGCATTTTATCGAACTCCTGATAACAGCCTTTACATGCTTCCATCTACCCAGCAGGTATGGAATTTGAATAACTAGTATTCCTTTTTTTAGTTGAAATTGAATGACTAGTATTCCTTTTTTTGGTTGAAATTGAATAACTAGTAATTGCATGAAGAAAAGTTCCATCTTCTTGATGCCTCTTGTAAAACCATTTTTAGTAATTATTTTTGGCAGTTGCAAAAATATATTACTATTTTGCTTTTCGTAGTTGCATCGTCTATTTTTAACTTGTCCCTTTTTCTTTCTGAGAAGGCACTCTTGGAGTCGATGTCTGCTAATGGATTAACTGGACCTGAAGCAGTTGCTGCTGCTGAAAAGAACGCTGCTCTTTTGACAGCCAGAGCTGGTGCAAGAGATCCATCAGCAATTCCATCCATATGCCGCATTTCTGCCGCCCTACAGTATCCTGCTGGTGAAATTTTTCATTCCTTAGATAAATGCGTTTCAATGTGTCATTGCCACGTTTTATATCCTTGCTGGATTTTGACCACTAATCAGCATCTTTTTGTATGCCATTTCTTCACTGTTTAACAAGCGTCTTGTCAAGATGCTAGTATTAGGAGAACCTATTGCAAAATTGATATATTTTGCCTCCTGTAGTCCACAATTATATGGCTTAAGGCTTTTGTGCTAAGTTTGTGAAGTTGAACTATGGATGGATATCAAAGGTCTGAAATAAATTGTCCTCCTATGGTCGTAGTCCAGGATTAGGAATCCAGTGACTGAATTATTTCTTACTATGAATAGTCTAAGAGTTAAATTTCTGATTTTTCTGAGTCTGTAAGTGTTATATGTGATGGGAAAGGTGTGAATTGATAAATAGGGAGGATTTTTTTTTTGTCAAATAAATAGGGAAGATTAATTATGAAGTTTCTGTCTCGCTTCAATGAGGTTAACTTTTCTATGTTCATAAGGTATGTTTTATGGCAGAAAACTGTTCATTCTTTACCTGAAATTTTGTGTAAATGCTGAGATATTGTGTTTCTGAAGGGGCTCAGTTGTTAATAATGATTATATTCATCAGACTTGACGTAGTTTGTGGCCGGCTGCTGGTGGAATTACAAGGAAGCACTTTTTTGACTCACTCCTTTTTTTTTCACTTTTATCATTCTTGTAGTGAATTTAGTCCTATTTTGCTGAAAATTCCCTGCATGCAACAAAAATCTGAATTTATAATCTTTGCAAATTTCATGAAAATAATATATTCTGCTGAAGGAGTGCTTGATAAATAAGAATCTTTTCAGTATTTAAGGTCTTGTTCGTTGATATATGTCCAAGTTGGTTTATCATTCTAGGTCACTCATGGAATTTACTTTAGTGCTGATTGTTTGATCAGAATTTGCACAGATTGGTAATTTTAGTTCTGTTAGTGCTGCATGCAGACTGACTCAGACTTTACTGTTAGGTTTGGAAGGTCCAGATGCAAGCTTAGCTTCAATTTTGGAATCTATGGAGTTTTGCTTGAAGCTCCGGGGCTCTGAGGCTAGTGTATTGGAAGAGTTAGCAAATGCCATCAATTTGGTTCATAAAAGAAGGGATCTTGTTGAGAGTGGTCATGCGTTGTTACATCATGCCCACCGGGTACAACAAGAATATGAAAGGTAGAGCTAGTTCTAATTGTTTCTAGATGTTATGGAATGCCAATTTTCAGTTGGTAATATATCCATGATTATTAGTTCTAGACATTAAATGGAATTTAGTTCCTCCAGAATCTTCATGAACTATTTTGCTCAATTATTCTGTAAGATATTGGTTTGTAACATTTTTCCCCTTATCTTTTAAACAAGCATGGTGTGCATTGCAAACAATGCACTAAGTGCCATGCAAGGAGTGTATGGAAAGCCATTTTGTGCTTTATTATCCTCTTATGCATCCTGGAGACGGACAATATTTAAGTGCACATGTTGGCTTCCAAAGTGCTTACATTAAAGAAAAGACAAGCACTTTGCCATAAAATCTTTTGTTGCATGTCTCTTCTTGCTGAACTTGGCACTAACATGGCTCTGATGGTTTTCTTATTCTTTTGAAGGACAACGAATTACTGTTTAAATTTGGCTTCTGAACAAGAGAAAACAATTACAGAGAAGTGGTTACCTGAACTAAGGAATGCAGTTTTAAATGCTCAAAAGTGCCTTGACGATTGCACATATGTCAGGGGCTTGGTGAGTTTTTTGCTCCTCTTGAATCATTTTCTTTTTTTTGGATATCTCTAATTGTAATATATTACTTGCAGGTGTTAAGTAGAACTTGGCTCTAACCTTTCGTTTAAGTACTTTAAGCAATGAACTATTTATTCCATGAGTTGAATTGTGCTGTTGCTAGATAGATGAATCACGTAGTTGTAATTGTCATTGTTGAGCCCATGTCTGTTCCCGCCCTCCCCTCATTTCCTGGTTCTGTTTTGATTCAAAGACATTCTTGTTCACCATTGATCTGGTCTTCTACAAAATTCCAGTTGTTTTATCTTATCAAGTAGCTTATTGTTGTACTTCCTGCAGCTTGATGAATGGTGGGAGCAACCGGCTTCAACTGTTGTTGACTGGGTTACGGTTGATGGCCAAAATGTTGATGTTTGGCATAAGCATGTCAAGCAGCTTCTAGCATTTTATGACAAGGTTTATGAATAAATCTTTTGTATGGTCAGCATCTCTCAGATTTTCGTGCAAACTTGGATAACATTAAATTAACACCTCCTTGATGCTGTTTAAGAAGTCCTTGTAGACCTGGAAAACAGAGGATGGCAGCAACTGTAAGAGCAAAATCCTTTTATGGTTGGCAAGAGAGGGAAATGACACAGGGTAAACTGGAACAGCCAAAACCTAAGGCTGAGAAGCAGTTGGATTATGGGACATTATTGTTTTCAGATTTGTTATAATTCATTTCCCTTGCTGCCCTGTATAGATGATTCTTCCTCTGGAAGGCTCTTTTGTATATTAGGCCTGGCAGTTCTTCTGGTTTCTCCCCTAGGCAACATTCTAATTTGTTGCGGCTTGATATCGCAAGTCAGTGTGCTTTAAAGCCTAACTATAAAGAGTTATCGTTGATTTCTGATTCATTTGCTAATTGCTCCAATGTCAATTTCTTGAGCGTGGATGTGCTCCAATGTAATTCTTCTTTGACGTTTTGGAACTTCTCGCAGTGCTATATTTTAAGCTTTTGCCATGCACCCATGCAGAGAAGTTTGTACGTGTCTCGTGTTATGACTTTTAACCGCCTCTCGTCTTTTGTCTATGTACGGTTACAGCAAAATGAAGAGGCGGCGCGCAATAACACATGGTATTTTATTGAAGAAAATTAATCGTCCAACCACAGATCAGGCCTGTGCAGCCCACAACTGCCTGCAATCCAAAAGTCTTTTTCAAAATAAAAATTGTTGTAAAGGCTCTTTAGTTATCTATCTGATTGAGTCAAAAAAATTTCACTGTCCGGGGGCCCTTAGATCGATGCCACATCCAGCATACAGTATGGATTGTGCCATCGTTTAGATGCGTTCATCGCTTCATCCTTGGCGCTATACTTTTTCAATAGTAAAACGTACGGTAAAGATTAAAAGTTAAAATCTTTATTTAACCCGCTGGCTCATCAAGACGAGAAAGATCAACAGATCATCAACAGTCCCATGTAAATTTTTCATTGCATGTGTATCGGTAAATAACAGCTTGAATTTTCAAGTCGGGGATTAGGTTTTTGCATATCATGTGCACGACGACGTATGGACCTTTAAAATCAACCGTTTTGGTCCAGACGGCACTAGAAGACAACTAACAGTCACAGGAAGTTTGAGTCCGGAATTCGATGGAGCTTTCCACAGCTTCTGAGTACAGGAATTCGATGGTGTTTTTTCTTTTTTGGTATGAACCACATATATTTGCATTAGTTTTACGATCCGAGACTAATTCTGTTGGAATCGAGTCGACTCGCTCGTGGGAGATACTCTCCCAATATTGTCTTTTTTATTTTTAGAAGATTCGAATTCGAGACCTTATGATTAACGAATTAATCTTGTTGAAATTGAGTTGGACTTCTTGTTAGAAAAAAAAAACTCATTCTTTTCATTTTCATGAGTTTCAAACTCAGAGACTTTATGATTAAGAAATGCAAGTCCCTTTCACTTGCACCAACATCTGTCGGGATTCGACGGGTGCTTTCCAATGACCTGTGGGAGGAATTCGATGGTGCTTTCCAATGCTCTATGGGAGGTTGCAAGTGGAACTAATCTCAAAAGTTTCAATTTGGTGCTTATTTGATGCAAAGGGGAGAAGCTTCCCAAAATGCAAATGATTTATGCTTGCTCGTGTCTTGGTAAAAGTTCTGTGGTAGCTTTGGCTTTGGCTCGGTCTGGAAATTAGAAGGGTTTAACTCTGGAAACCGTCATTGGAATTTCAATTTTAAGGACCAAAACAAAGAAATGAAAAGCTCATATTAACGGATATAACCATGGTTAAATGTTTATTGGAAGAGAAAGAATTTTGAATTAAAAAAATTCGCCATAATGATGTGGACCAATGGATCTACTAGATATAGATGGAATTCACCCAAATTTTTACTAGAAAAGAATTATACCAAGCATTATCAACCAATTTTGTAATAAAGGACGAACTTTCTAATATCGGCTGGTAGCCTATTATATAATCACGTCTTTTTTTTAGAATAATTATTATAATATATATTTTTTTGTGATATGATATATGTGAAATAAAAATTATAATTTGGCATATAAAAACGTGTTTATAATGCAAATAAAATAATATGTGAAATAATTACTTACAAAAAGAAAAAAATAAAATAATTGTTGTATCTTCAAATAAAAACAATAAAGAAAAAGGAAAAGAAAGCGATATTTGACTCTCCCGGCTGTCATCCAACTCCAAAAGAGCTTACAAACAACTCCCGTGAAGATGATGGTGACCGTCACCCCAACTGTTTAACACCCACCCGTGACTGGGAGTCCAGCGCCAGGAATGCCAGTATGCCACAAAAGGTGTAAATCCCTCCATGACCAAAAACCATCAACTCCAGAGTCCAGCCTTTAGAAGTTCTCTCACCGTCATCACTTTCTACTGACGTACAACGTTCGAATCATATCTCGGCCTGGCCAATGACACAAAGCCAGAAATATGTGCTATTCCACAGCACCTGCTGGCTAGGATAAAGACTGACATCATTGCAGGACTATCAGCTGCAGAAGAATGTATTCTAGCTACCTGAGTCACTAATGCTGCTAGCTTTTTTGTCGAATTTTAATTGTCATTCGCGTAATATCAAAAAACTGTGTATACAAAATAAATTCGTCTCCTCCATTTTGTGTCTGTACAACTTGCATCTAATTAAGGAATGTGTTTTAATTGGACTTTCTTGAGAGAATGGTGAAGTCTTTTTTTTTTTGTTGAAACAGGTTCGCCAGCAGGAAAAGGTGCACAAGAAGAATGCTATCATTCATGGTCTAAATTGCTCCATTCCATGACATTCTTACCTGCTCAAAGTTTTGCGACCAAAACGTCCAAAATCTTTCACATGAATGTACTAATTATATCAAACCATATCTTCAACAGTGAAGGAATGTGTTGCCGCCTTTATAACTCGGAAAAACATGCCCGTTCATTTGTGGTTGCTAACTTGGTAGTTGCTAGGTGTGGACAGAGGAGCCATGCACGCAGCACCTCTTCCCATATGGTTGTTGTTAGACTGGGTACGTGATAAAAGAGTCCATGAATTTCGTGGCTGCTATTAGACTCTCGTGAACCAACTGGGTCCTAACTGTTCCCCTGTGGCCATTCCTAATCATCAAGAACTCTATAAAATTAGTCAAGTTAAAAAGCCAACACTGCATATCTGGACAATGACTTTCTTTCTTGCTTTCTGTGCCTGCTGAGTCCCGAAGCTTCTTCTTTGTAAGAGTACAATGGTATGTATTCGGAAAACCAGTTGCTGATTGAAGAAGGTGGTTCACAGGTTTCAACATGATGGCATAAATATGCGTGTTGGTTTTCAATTAGTACTATAAAAGTTAAAGGTAGGGCACAGTTTCTCATTTCAGACAAATATAAGAATACAAGGTGTAGCACTCGGATTAGGCTGAACTTCATAAAGGAAGAGCCTGAGCCCTTCTATACAAACCTATCTGATCAGCCCTGTTGCTCAGAAACACTAGAAATTCTGAAGGATGTTGTTAGGTCGTCGGAGGTTATCGCTGGTGTGTAGATTAATCTTTTTCATCAGTTTTGTATCGTCGGAGGCTAGAACCCCAGAGAAGCTTCCATCTGCAGTGGTTGTTGGCGCCGTCTATTGTGACACATGCTTCCAGCAAGGTTTCTCAAAGGATAGCCACTTCATTTCAGGTTTCTTTTTCGACTTCTTGAACTCTAAGTTCTTATTTATTATTGAACTGCTGATGATATTGTCAAAATTTTGCTCAGGTGCATCTGTTGCAGTCGAATGTGGAGATGAGAATTCAAAACCAAGTTTTCGTGAAGTAGCAAAGACTAACGAGCATGGAGAATTTAAAGTACATCTGCCTTTGTCGGTGAGCAAACATGTCAAGAAAATCAAAGGATGCTCTGTCAAGCTGATAAGTAGCAGTGAACCTTACTGTGCTGTGGCCTCAACTGCAACTTCATCTTCAGTCCACCTCAAGTCAAGAAAGGACGGGACACACATTTTCTCAGCCGGGTTTTTCTCATTCAAGCCTCTTAATCAGCCAGCACTATGTGTTCAAAAACCAATCATTAGCAGATCAAATGAGCTGCCAAATACTGCAAAGTTGACATCAATCTCAGACCCCGATGATCCAAACTTTTCTCCCCCAATTCAAGATCCACCCACATCAGATCCACTTCCGGTAGTTGGGAATTATGTTCCACCTCTTCCACAGCTACCCAACGTGCCATCTTTGCCTACACTTCCTCCTCTGCCGCCTCTTCCCGGACTACCAAATACCCCAGTGCCAGCTGGAAAGTCGTCAATATCCAATAACTCTCCAGTAACATCTGAATCCTCATACGAAAAGGTTGCTCAACCGAGTATTTTCAACCCAATACCATTACCGCCAAACCCCTTGCTCCCACCACCTTCCTTGTTTCCTCCAATTCCGAATCCATTTCAGCCTCCACCTTCAATACTTCCTCCGGTCATTCCATCACCTCCACCTTCAATTTTCCCCCCAATATTTCCTTCACCTCCACCGTCCATATTCCCTCCCATTTTTCCTTCCCCTCCTACACCTCCACCTTCCATATTCCCTCCCATTTTTCCTTCCCCTCCTGCACCTCCACGTTCACTATTTCCGCCGCTTGTTCCTTTGCCAGGTTCAACTCCCTCTCCTCCACCACCGTCACCACCATCCTTTCCTCTCCCTCCATTTCCATTCCAACCAGTTCCTGGCCTCCCTGGACCTGGAGTGCCTCCTGCAGTCCCTTCATCTTCTGATTCAGAGAAAAGCTCTCCTTAATTAATCTAAATGTACCAGAAATTTTACATCCTCTTTTTTTTTTTTTTGGGTTCTTATATATTTACTTGTTTTCTTTCCCTTTTGCAACGTTAAAATGATGTTCTGATAATCCTAGTTGGGCAGATGTATAAAGCCATCAGTTTCTATATGAACTCTGACTACTGTAACTAAAATAAAGGTATACGATTTTAGATAACTGGGGGGGAGGTGATTTTATCTTGGTTCCTGGCTGCTGAACTCAAGATGATTTCTGTTTGCACTAGAATATCGCACACGTATGTATTTTCCCATTTTAGTTTGCATCGTGCAGAATGTCTAGGCGAATTATACTAGCTGATTAACGTACCAAACATTGGCCCTGTGAATTTTAATGTCTAAGACTGAAATTCCAAAACTTTCTGCGTGAAATCATGTTCAAAATGGTATCGAGCTTGCTATAATCACTTGGCAGAAAACTGATGCCAGGGGCAATGCTGTTGAAATACTCCCTGCGTTTCTTTGTACACAAAATTTATGTGGGACGGAGAGAAGATTATAGTAGTATAATCCACAAACTCCATCCTAAGTTGTCACAAAAGTACTTGAATGTAATCGAGCATGAATGACATACATCTTACCGAAGACAAGCACTGATATGATATGGTGATTCTGGAACCTGTGGTAAATTCTTGAGCTATAGGCATCAATTTGATAATATTGACAACTTGCTGCACATATCAGATTTTCCAGGCTTCTCTTTGCTGGTGAAAAACATTCTCTGCGTGTTACTCGCATAGGAAATGAACAGGAGCTGATGAAAGAACAATAAAAATAAAATCAAACAAAGAAATGTTTTCATTCATCGTTACAATTTGATATCATTTTATCTTCTATTGCGAGCATTTTTAGTTGAGATGACATTTTATTATATCTCCTAGAAGACTTTAGTCTTCTCATCATGAAATACTTACATATTAAATGAAAACTCGATCTTTTTATTTATTTTATTTTTTTACTTCAATCACTAAAACTTAAACATTAAAAAAAGTGGATCAAAATCCAATGAGCATAATGAGCTTGAGTTAATTAACTTTGCATGTAGGTTCTATTATTCACATTTTTTTTTTACAATGTAATTTGCCACGTGACAAAAAGATTCATAGTTTACTTGACAGAAGGTTACAATAGTTAAATTAGTAGGTTTCTAAATCGAAATTGGACATTACACGCGCACATGCTATCATCCATATTTCCATAAAGTGGAAAAAAAAGAGAGAGAATAGAATGGGAGGCGGGAGGAAAAAATTTTGAAAATTCTCTTGTTTGGATTGGTATTTTTTTGGAGAAAATTTTTTAAATTTTCTGTAAATATTCTTTTTGCATATTTTTTAATTATTCTTTTATTTTGCATATGTCACTCCTAAAAAATATATCACTATAGCTTTTCCTAAAAAAAAAATCCAAACAACTTCTTAAGAATATACTACAGTGTAATTTTTTCCAAAAAAAAAAAAAATACAGTCCAAAAATATACTACTACCACGAAACTTTTTTTTTTTTTTTTTTTTTCGCTTTTCTATTTTGAAGGGGAATATTCAAGACTGACTTGCAGATTAAGCAAAATGCTTACGCATGCTCTTCCACGAGACTCGTGTATGTGTCTGATTTCTTTCCCAAACCGCCTAACATACATCGTTATCACGCTCGGTATAAGAACCTGGTGAAAGGGAAAAAAAAAAAATCAAGGGACCTGAAGAATTTGGTCGTAGGAGTAAAACTAAAGGACTATTTCAATTCCTTTTCCTCACTAAACCCTTCCCACTTAAATCATCATTTCTTCCTCTCCAGTCTCGTAAATATTTCTGATTTCTTCCTTCCTGTTTCCCTCACCGGCGACGAGAGCTCTCTGCTTTCCAACAGCATTTACATTTCTCTAATGCACTGATCGCTTGCTTTCCGCGTCGGAGTCATGGCCGACCAGGAGATCGCCAAACTCATCGATGCTCTTTCATCATTATCGTCCTCGTTCAGCGATGATAATTTCTCTAAGAGACTTGGCACCGATTCCTCGCTCAAGTTAGGGCTCCAGAAACTTTACTCAATTCTCAAGTACTCTGTTTCTCCGATCGCCGCCGTCGCTGACGGTCGTGATAAGAAGCGAGGACTTGAATTTTTGGAGCAGTCTCAAATCCAAGCTGTTGCTTCTTTGGCAACCGCAGTAGTCATCGCCACTCGATCCCTCTCAGGTTCTCTAGCTTATTTAATTTCATTCCTTGTGCTCAAAGTCCAGCTTATGCGAAGCTGTAGAACTTTTTTTCTTTTGTAGAACTTTTTTTCTTTTTGAAAGACAATTGGAGGTTATATTTCTTGTTCTGGTAATATGTGGCAGTGGAGCATGTGGAACCGGTAATTGTGGCTGTGGTGCAGAAGTCGGTGGAATTTGCTTTGTGTTTCTTGGACAAATCAGTTTCTGGCAATGAAGATTTGAGTCTTCAGGTTTATCTTTTTTTCCCTTCTTGAAAATTCGCGTGGGTTTCATCTGCGAACATCATTATGTTCTTTTATTGGATTTGTTGTTCTGTTCATTATGGTGAAGTTTGCTTGATACTTGAAGTGATATTAATTGATACATGAAGTAGAGGACAAAATGTCATCTCGTCCTTTTCATTGCATTTTGTCGTATTGATGATTGACAGCAAAATTAGAGTTTAGTACCTTTTAGGTGGCTGGCCTTTCTCCAAACCATGAACTATTACCGACTCTAAACTTTCTGCCAAATGTTGATAAAATGTCCATTTCATGTCAAATGGACATTGAAAGATCAGTGAATTCAAGTATATCTGAGAAAGGAAGCTCAGAAACCCTGTACGTGCTGCTGTGTTCAATTATGCACAGGCTTTCTGCCATGCTCATTCAAATACATCCTTCTAATATACTTGCCTGGGAACATCTGCATCTAAATGTGTGTATGGCTGTATGTCTGTGAAATATGTAAAATTTTCATCTCTAACTCCTGTATTTTGTCTCAGAATAATTTTCTCCAGCTGTTAGAAATAGCACTTAATGATCGAGTGGATAAAGAATTGGATCTGCCACAGCCATACGCATCAAGTATACTTGTTGACTTGATTCCATTTGTAGCTGTTGAAGATGATAGCATTCAAGTGCAGGACTACGTCAAGTGCATGCTTCAAGGTATTTATAAATCCGTAGGTTTTTAAGGAAGGATCAGAACCGGCACTTGTTGATTTATTTATTTATTGGTTCATGTACTTTGAATTTCTAACACGTGTTTTTCTTGCTTGAAGGGGGAAGGTGCTCAGTTGAAGAAAAAGCTGTTGACCATCTTCTAATGACATTGGCATCTGAAGAGTTGCAATCTGATGATTTGAATCAATTGTCTATTGGACTGTCATTTCGGCGTGATTTCATGAAGTTAAATGCTCTATCTCGTCATCAAGCACTGGTTCATTTGGAATGCATGCCACGTCTTGTTTTCCTTTGCAGAGGACTTTTGGGACTTCAGGATCTGTTGGATGAGAAGATAGCCAGTGCAGATCTGCGAAAGAGAATGTCTTTTTGTGCCAGAATATTCAAGTTACTAGGATATCTTGCAAAAGGCAATCCATATGTTAAAGTTGATGCAGCGTTATTGCAATCTTTTGCTTCTTTTGCTGACATTTTACCTAAAGCGTTTGGAATTGGCCTTGAGTTTGTGAACAATGCTACTGGTGAAGGTAGCTTTGACAGTTTGACAATATTGTTAATGGAAGAGTTTCTTCAACTTGTACAGGCAGTATTCCACAGTAGTAATGTACTTCAGAACGTTCAAGCATGCATTACAGCATCAATCTTGGACCACTTGGATTCAAGTGTGTGGCAGTATAACAAGTCTACTAGTAACCTTAAGCCTCCTCTGGTGTACTTCCCACGGGTGGTGATTCATGTGATCAAACTGATAATGGTTGTGAGGAAGTCTTCGTATTCTGTATTTCAGCTTAAGGACAATGGTACAAAACATGATGGGCATCCTGATGGTTTTGACATGAATTCTCCAGCATGCCAAGTTCGTAGTGAGAAGATCTATCTATTGAAGAAATACACAGCTGAGGAGCTGTTGACTAGAATTTTTCCACCTTCAGGTCAGTGGGTGGATAATCTGGTTAACCTTGTTTTCTTTCTTCATTCTGAGGGTGTCAAATTAAGGCCCAAATTGGAGCGGTCGTGTTCCACTTCTATAAAAGCATCAAATGAACCAGAAAATGCTGCGTGTCATGAAGATGATGCTCTATTTGGGGACCTTTTCTCAGAAAGCGGTCGCTCTGTGGGATCTGTGGATGGTCTAGATCAAACCGCACCTGCAGCCAGTTCGCTTTCCAACTTCAGCAATATGCCAATTCAAGCTGCTATGGAGCTGCTCAGCTTTTTGAAAAATGATGTTTTGTCACCTAACTGGAGTCCAGGAGTGTATGAGGATGGTTGCAGAAAGCTTACTTGTGAGCATATGGGTATTCTGCTGTCGATAATGAATCATCAGGGCTATTCTTCTGAAGAGAGGACACTTGGTTCATGTGTTACACTGGATGAACAGAAGAAGCTTGAGCAGATGCCTGAGCTTTGCTTTGAACTGTTTAACAGCTTACTTTCTCAGCATTCTTTGTCTGCCGTCGTTGAGGAGTCACTTATTGAGAAAATACTGGCCATTGAGAATGGTAGTTTTGTCTATAATGATCAGACCCTTGCCTTGCTTGCACATGCCCTCATCTCACAGGTGGATTCTGTTGGTTGTCACCTAAGGGCCAAGATATATCAGACATTTATCAATTTTGTTCTTGAGAAGGCAAAAACAATCTGTTCTAGCTGCCCTAGTCTTCAAGAATTTCTCAAGACCCTTCCATCCGTGTTTCACATTGAGATCCTTCTAATGGGATTTCATTTATCTTCCACTGATGAGAAGGCTGCTCAAGTGAATGCCATTTTCTCTTCACTGAGAACTGTTGATGCTCCATCTTCTGGTTGTGGCAGCGCGACACTATCATGCTGGGCTCTATTGGTTTCGCGGTTGGTTTTAGTGCTTCGCCACATGTTGTATTGTCCTCATGGTTGTCCGTCGTCATTGCTTTCAGTCTTCAGATCAAAGCTGACGGAGGCCTCTCACAGAAGAGCCAATTCTTTAAGTAATACAAATAATTTATCATCTTGGACACCTATGATATTGGAGAATGTGACTGGTGTGTGGATCAAAGAAGCACCTGTGAACAAGATTTTGCTAAATCAATTGATTGATATTGCAACTCTCCCTGCTTCTGTATTTGGGGATGATGCACCACCAGTTGACTGCTTAAATATGACATGGGATGAGTTATCTGCCTCTCTGTCTTGGATTTTGGGGTTTTGGAAAGGCAAAAAACCTGGAAATGCTGAAGACCTAATTGTTGAAAGATACATGTTTTTGCTTTGTTGGGATGTTCCAATAATGGAATCCACATCAGAGCGCGTACTTTTGTTGAGGGGTTTAGAGCTTCCTCATGTCTTGGAGATAGAGCATTTTCTTTACTTTAGCCATTCAATTTTAAGCAATGCTGGTGCTCTCAGCAAGCAAGTCAATATTCCACTTGTGGTGATGGGGTTGCTCCAGCATTTGCATACGTTGTGCATATCAGATGATTGTGGGGAAGGAGGCTGGGATTTTTTACTGACAGGATCATGGCTCACTCTCATGTCATCCTTAGTTGGTGCTGGTATTTGGCGATACTCAAAGAAGAACTCCATCACTTCAGGCGGTCCGAGCTGGGAAGAACTTACATCTAAGGATGTTGAATTTCTTGCTTTAGCGGAGAGCTTCTTGTCTAGTTCTTTGGGTGATGATCAAATAGCTACGCTAGTGAGATTGTTCTCATCATTCCTGAAGAACTATTTGAGAGCTTATCAGAAGGCTTTCAGTTTGACCTTTGATAATGACTCCTCCTCTGCAGATAGGTTTTCACCCCTATTGCTCCTCAAACATACTAGTTTTGATAAATCCAAACAAGTTGAGGTCCTTGATAAAATGGGTCATGATCCATGCCAACTGGATAGTGTTTTTGAACTTCTGCCCAAGTTGGGTGAAACCGTTGACAAGATGGCTGTAGGATATCGATCTAAGGTCTTCTGGGAAGTTTCATTGCATGGGTTCCCATGTCATGCTCAGGCGTCTAGTGGAATTCTTCTTTCTTGCATTCTTAGCATAAAAGGAATTATTGGTGTCCTAGATGGGCTTCTGAAGGTCAAAGTTGCTAAAGGAACTGTTTTCACAGAGGTGGAGGTACTCCGTCAAATTCTTGAATCTGTGCTAACAATCAAGTGTGACAGAGTCTTTGAAAGTATTCATGGAGAATGTGAAGCTATATACAAAAGCTTGAGTGGTAATCTGGGGCCTGAATATAGCAGCTTATTTATATTGAAGAACATGGAAGAGTTTCTGCATAATATCAATAATGTAGGAGTCGATTGCACCATCCATGAGTGCTTGGTTACCAATTTTATTGACATTATTAATGGTCTCAGGAAGGACCCTTCAAAAGGCCTGATATTCAAGTATTTCCTCTCTGTTGGAGACATTTCTGAACACTTTCGGGAGTTGTACAGTGCACTACATGGTGATGTGTTAGTTCTTATAGAATCACTGGATAATTGCAATTCTGAATCAATTAATGTAAAAGTTTTAAACTTTTTTGTGGATCTTTTATCTGGAGATATGTGCCCTGATGTCAAACAGAAACTGCAGCAGAAATTTCTGGACATAGACTTGCAATGCCTGTCAAAATGGCTTGAACAGAGGCTTCTAGGATCTTGTTTGGAACCATCCAGTGAGGTTACCTGTGCAAAAGGAACTTCAGTCTCCTTGAGAGAGTCAACCATAAATTTCATTACATGCATTTTATCCCCACCATTTGAGTCGAAGTCTGAAGAACTGCACACGCATTTATTTGAAGCCATGCTGGTTCCCCTTGATAATGCTTTCCTTCTATTTGACTTTGGCATAGCAAAGTCTTATTTTAATATTATGCTTCAACTTTCCAGAGGAAAGATGTTAATCAAGCCACTTTTGCAGCATACCGCTATGTTATTGGGGAAACTGGGTGGTGATGAACGTTTTCTTCAAGGATTAAAGTACATATTTGGATTTCTCGCAACTGTTTTAAGTGAATGCGGGTCTGTCAAGAACTCAAACGATAAATCTTCTGGAAAAGTTCTACCTGGAGGCAGTTCTGTAGTGGGACCTGTATCTCCTAGACCTCTTGGTTCTAGGAAAAATTCAGATGCTTTGGTCCTTTCTGTCAGTCAAGGAGCTGCGGCAGCTGTTGACTGTGATGCTACTTCGGTTGATGAGGATGAGGATGATGGAACGTCTGATGGGGAGGTGGGTAGTGTAGACAAAGATGATGAGGAGGATAGCAACAGTGAAAGGGCACTTGCATCTAAAGTTTGCACATTTACATCCAGTGGTAGTAATTTCATGGAACAGCACTGGTATTTCTGTTACACGTGTGATCTGACAGTCTCCAAAGGTTGCTGCTCCGTGTGTGCAAAAGTTTGTCACCGCGGTCACCGTGTGGTCTATTCTCGCTCTAGTCGGTTTTTCTGTGACTGTGGGGCAGGGGGTGTCCGTGGGAGCAGCTGTTTATGCTTAAAGCCCCGAAAATTCACCAGAGGTCATGATTCACCCCGTCATGGTGCGGATGGTAACCTTCAATCATTTCTTCCTTTCCCTGAGAATGGGGATCAGCTACCTGAGAGTGATTCAGATGTTGATGAAGATGCTGTAGTGGAACAGGATTACGCTGTTAAATTGTCTATTCCAAAAGAAGTTCAAGATGGGATGCCAGAATTTCTTGCGGAGCTTGATCTTGAAGACCATGTTCTAGAACTTTGTTCATCATTGTTGCCTTCCATAATAGGCAGGAGGGACTCAAACCTCTCAAGAGAGAGAAGGATTACCCTGGATGAGGATAAAGTGCTTTGTTGTAGTGCTGAAATATTGCAGTTGAAGAAGGCGTACAAGAGTGGATCTTTGGACTTGAAGATAAAGGCAGATTACTCAAATTCCAAGGAATTGAAATCCCATTTATCTAGTGGTTCTCTTGTCAAATCCTTACTCAGTGTTAGTAGTCGAGGACGACTTGCAGTGGGAGAAGGTGATAAAGTAGCCATATTTGATGTTGGGCAGCTGATTGGACAAGCCACTGTTGCACCTGTGACGGCTGACAAGGCTAATGTGAAGCCTCTTTCCAAGAATGTTGTTCGCTTTGAGATTGTGCATATTGTGTTTAATTCAGTGGTAGACAATTATCTTGCTGTAGCAGGCTATGAAGATTGTCAAGTACTTACAGTAAATCATCGGGGGGAGGTGACTGATCGCTTAGCCATTGAACTTGCTCTGCAAGGTGCATATATCAGGCGTGTAGACTGGGTACCAGGCTCTCAGGTTCAGCTAATGGTGATCACTAACAAATTTGTGAAAATATTTGACTTGTCTCAGGACAATATTAGCCCCATGCACTATGTTACATTGTCTGATGACATGATTGTGGATGCAACTCTTGTTATGTCTTCTTTGGGACGAGTGTTCCTCATTGTCCTTTCAGAAAGTGGTTACTTGTACAGGTTAGAGTTGTCAATGAAAGGAAATGTGGGGGTCAAAGTTTTGAAGGAAATCATTCAAACTGAAGGCAGAGAAATTCATTCCAAAGGCTTGTCTTTGTGCTATTCATCATCTCATAAGCTACTTTTTATGTCTTATCAAGATGGAAGTACCTTGATTGGTCGCCTGAATCCAGATGCAACATCTGTAATTGAAGTCTGTGCCTTACTTGACAGTGAACCAGATGGTAAGCTCCGAGCAGCTGGATTGCATCATTGGAAAGAGTTACAATGTGGCATTGGTCTGTTCTTCTGCTTTTCAAGTTTGAAATCAAATGCTGCTTTTACTGTCTCAATTTGTGAACATGAAATACATGCTCAAAATATGCGGCATGCGGTAGGTTCAACCTCTGCGTTGGTAGGGATTACTGCTTACAAGCCCCTATCAAAGGACAAGATACACTGTCTTGTTTTACATGATGATGGAAGCCTTCAGATTTATTGGCATGTTCCTATGGGGGTTGACAATAGTGCAACTGCTACATCTGAGAAGGTTAAAAAACTTGGTTCTGGCATCCTTAACAATAAAGCTTATGGTGGTGTTAAACCAGAGTTCCCACTTGATTTTTTTGAGAAAACAGTGGTGATAACACCAGAGGTAAAGTTAAGTGGTGATGCAATCAGGAATGGTGACTCTGAAGGAGCTAAACAAACATTGGCATCTGAAGATGGATTCTTGGAGGGTCCTAGTCCTTCTGCTTTTAAGGTAATGTTGCCATGTAATTAATTACTGCAGGTTTTGATTATTGATGTCTGTTTTATTGAAGTTTTATCAGTTGGTTCCCTAACACTTCTGTATGGGTTCCACAGATTACTGTTGCTAATTCGAACCCTGATACTGTCGTGGTTGGGATCCGTGTGCATGTCGGTAATACATCAGCAAATCATATTCCCTCTGAGATTACTATCTTTCAGAGAGTGATAAAATTAGATGAAGGAATGAGGTCTTGGTATGATATACCATTCACAGTGGCTGAATCGCTTCTTGCTGATGAAGAATTTTCAATCTCCATTGGACCAACCTTCAATGGATCTGCTCTCCCACGGATAGATTCATTGGAGGTTTATGGTCGAGCTAAGGATGAATTTGGTTGGAAGGAGAAGATGGATGCAATTTTAGACATGGAAGCACGTGTGCTTGGCTCAAATTCATGGATTTCAGAATCCAGGAGGAAATGCCGCACTACGCAATCTGCTCCTCTTCCGGAGCAGGTAGTGTCTGACGGCCTCAAACTTCTGTCAAGGATCTATTCTTGCAAGTCACAGGATAGTTTGAAAGTTCAAGAGGCTAATTTGGAGCTGAATAAAGTGAAGTGCAAGAAGCTGTTGGAAACAATATTTGAAAGTGATCGAGAGCCTTTACTACTGGCTTCTGCTGGGCGGGTCTTGCAGGCTTTGTTCCCCAAAAAAGAGGAGTATCACCAAGTAATTACCAAAACCATACCTGTTCTGAGAAGCTTCTTTTGCTAGCATTTTAGAGTTCGGTAAATGAGATTTGTATGACAGTGTAATAAACATATTCACCTATTCCACTTGATTGTTCATATTTATTTACAGTAAAGGTATCTGATGAGGTCTGTTTTAGGTTAAGGACACAATGCGGCTCTCTGGAGTAGTGAAATCCACTTCCATCCTTTCTTCGAAACTGGGGATAGGTGGGAATACAGCAGGGTGGATTATTGAGGAGTTTACAGCACAGATGCGAGCAGTTTCTAAGATTGCACTACATCGTCGTTCAAACTTGGCTGCATTCCTGGAGGCAAATGGTAATGCTAGAGTTACAAGGACTACCCTTCTTTGCTCATGCATGTTGCCTATGCATCGATGACTTGTTGTAGACATGTTGCATTTTGGTTTGATTTTATAATCTTGATTTGCCCATATTTCTTTGCCAACAATCTTCAACATACCCTCTTTGGTGCTCTTTCTGGTGCCGTATCTTGTGGATTTACAATTCACTCCAATAATTGGGCAAGAATCTAGTATCCTTGGTTTCCACTGTTTGTCTCACTTTTTTGTGCCTGCCGAATGGATGTTCCTTGCGAATAGATTATGCTGCTTGATGTCTAGGCCAACAGTTGCAGATTATTTAACTAGACTTGATACAGATGCATGCACGTGTACACACACACACACACAAACGCATTCTTGTGACATTATACACCAGAAAAGCTTATTACTTCTTCTTTCTTAAGTTAGGCTCTGAAGTTGTTGATGGGCTCATGCAAGTGCTCTGGGGGATTTTGGACATGGAGCATCCTGACACACAGACTATGAATAATATTGTTGTATCTTCAGTAGAACTAATATATTGTTATGCTGAGTGTCTGGCACTGCATGCAAATGATACTGGCACACATCATGTTGCTCCTGCTGTTTCATTGTTTAAGGAACTCCTATTCTCAAAAAATGAGGCTGTTCAAACATCAAGCAGGTAAATGTAGTTCTGTTAATCAGTTTAAGGGATATTTTACCGTGTGCTAATTTGTTTTAAATTGTTGCTTTTGCCAGCCTGGCTATATCTTCAAGACTGCTCCAGGTTCCTTTTCCAAAGCAAACCATGTTAGGTACAGAAGATGTGTCTGATAATGCAGCAGCTGTTCCTGCTCGAGTTGATGGTACAAGTGCAGCAACAGGAAATACTCACATTATGGTTGAAGAAGACAACATTACGTCATCCGTCCAGTACTGTTGTGATGGCTGCTCTACTGTTCCTATACTGCGGCGACGATGGCACTGCACTGTTTGCCCTGACTTCGATTTATGTGAAGCATGCTATGAAGTGTTAGATGCAGACCGGCTTCCACCACCTCATTCAAGAGATCATCCTATGACAGCAATTCCAATCGAAGTGGAATCATTGAGTGGAGAGGGCAATGAAATTCACTTTGGTACTGATGATTTGGCTGATCCAAATCTTTTACCAGTTTCAGCTGATATGAGTATCCAGAGTGCTGCTCGATCTATCCATGAGCTTGAACCCAGTGAATCCACGGTGTTTACAGGTTCTGTATTTGATCCTGTTACCATTTCCGCTTCGAAGAGGATTGTGAACTCCTTAGTTCTTTCTGAGCTCCTTGAACAACTGAAGGGATGGATGGCAACTACCTCTGGAGTTCAGGCCATTCCAATCATGCAACTCTTTTATAGATTATCTTCAGCTATGGGTGGACCTTTTGATGATGGCTCAGAGCCTGAAAATGTAGATTTGGAGAAGTTAGTTAAATGGTTTTTGGATGAGATAAATTTGAACCAACCTTTGGTGGCTAGAAGCCGTTCCTCATTTGGTGAAGTTGTGATCCTTGTCTTTATGTTCTTTACGCTTATGCTTCGAAATTGGAATCAACCTGGAAGTGATGGTTCTGCACTGAAATTGAGCAGTACAGGAGATGGACATGACAAAAACTCTGTCCAGATTCCACCTTTCTCTTTGGTCTCTGGTTCACCTACTGTTGAAAGCCATGAGAAATTGGACTCTGTTTCGCATCTAGTTCGAGCTTGTGGCTTACTTAGACAGCAAAGTTTTGTAAACTATCTGATGGATATTTTGCAGCAGCTGGTCCATGTCTTCAAATCCTCATCTGTTAGTACAGACAGTTCTGTAGGGTTGAACTCTGGCTGTGGTTCTCTCTTAACCATCCGAAGAGAACTACCTGCGGGTAATTTCTCACCGTTCTTTTCAGATGCATATGCCAAATCACATCGTACAGATATATTTGCAGACTACCCAAGGCTATTGCTGGAGAATACGTTCCGGCTTGTTTACAGTCTGATTCGACCAGAAAAGCACGACAAGGGTGGAGAGAAAGACAAATATTTCAAGACATCTTCTTGTAAGGATTTGAAGCTTGAAGGCTATCAGGATATTTTGTGTAGTTACATCAATAATCCACATACAACATTTGTCAGAAGATATGCAAGAAGGCTTTTTCTGCACCTATGTGGTAGTAAAACACATTACTACAGTGTCCGGGATTCTTGGCAAGTTTCGAGTGAAGTGAAGAAGCTATACAAACATGTAAATAAATCCGGTGGCTTTCAAAGTCCTATCTCATATGAGAGAAGCGTCAAGATAGTGAAATGTCTGTCGACCATGGCTGAAGTAGCTGCAGCACGCCCTCGTAACTGGCAGAAGTACTGTATGAGACATGCTGATGTTTTACCCTACCTTGTGCAGGGAATTTTCTACTTTGGTGAAGAGTGTGTTGTCCAGACTTTGAAGCTATTGAGTTTGGCCTTTTATACAGGAAAGGACGTTAACCAGTCTTTGCACAAATCTGAAGGTGGGGAAGGAGGAACAAGCTCAAGTAAGTCTGGGTCACAACCCCTTGATTCTAAAAAGAAGAAGAAAGGAGAAGAGGGAAATGAACCTGGTTTGGAGAAGTCATATTTGGATATGGAACCAGTGGTGGATGTCTTCACTGAGAATGATGGTGACACCTTGAGACAATTTATTGATTTGTTTCTACTGGAGTGGAATTCAAGTTCTGTACGTGTTGAAGCAAAGTGTGTTCTTAATGGGATTTGGCATCATGGAAATCATCCTTTCAAGGAAAAATTCCTAACACTCCTCCTGCAGAAAGTCAAATTTCTGCCGATGTATGGGCAGAACATCATTGAATACACACAGCTGGTTACCTCATTGCTAGGAAGGACTCCAGATAGCAATTCAAAGCAACAGATGAATGAAATTATAGACAGATGCTTGACTCCTGAAGTGATAAAGTGCATGTTTGAGACACTTCGTTCACAGAATGAGCTGTTGGCTAATCACCCGAATTCTCGAATATACAACACATTAAGTGGTTTGGTGGAATTTGATGGATACTATCTGGAAAGTGAGCCTTGTGTAGCCTGCAGCTCTCCTGAGGTGCCCTACAGCAGGATGAAGCTAGAAAGTTTGAAGTCAGAAACAAAGTTCACAGACAATCGCATTATTGTGAAATGTACTGGCAGCTACACCATTCAGAGTGTTACCATGAATGTCCATGATGCTCGCAAGTCCAAATCAGTTAAAGTCCTGAACCTTTACTACAACAACAGGCCTGTGGCTGATTTATCAGAGTTAAAGAATAATTGGTCATTGTGGAAGCGTGCAAAAACCTGTCATCTTGGTTTTAATCAGACAGAGCTAAAAGTTGATTTCCCTATACCAATTACTGCTTGCAATTTCATGATTGAGTTGGATTCTTTTTATGAAAATCTTCAAGCTTTATCTCTTGAGCCATTGCAGTGTCCACGTTGTAGTCGACCTGTGACAGACAAGCACGGTATTTGCAGTAACTGTCATGAGAATGCTTACCAGTGTAGGCAATGCCGAAATATTAATTATGAGAATCTTGATTCCTTTTTATGCAATGAGTGTGGTTACAGCAAATATGGTCGTTTTGAATTCAATTTCATGGCGAAGCCAAGTTTTACATTTGATAACATGGAAAATGATGAAGACATGAAGCGGGGATTGACAGCAATAGAATCTGAATCAGAAAATGCTCACCGGAGATATCAGCAGCTTTTAGGATTCAAGAAACCATTGCTGAAGATTGTTTCAAGTATTGGTGAGAATGAAATGGATTCTCAACAAAAGGATTCTGTTCAGCAGATGATGGCGTCTTTGTCTGGGCCTTCATACAAGATAAACCGGAAAATTGCCCTTCTTGGTGTCCTTTATGGCGAGAAATGTAAAGCAGCTTTTGATTCTGTGAGCAAAAGTGTTCAGACCCTTCAAGGTCTTAGACGGGTCTTAATGAATTACTTGCATCTAAAACATTCAGATGATGCAGTGTCTGCCTCCAGATTTGTTGTGTCAAGGTCAGCTAATAGTTGCTATGGTTGTGCTACCACTTTTGTTGCACAATGCCTTGAGATGTTGCAGGTGCTTTCAAAACATTCAAACTCCAAGAAACAGCTTGTTACTGCTGGCATCTTGACTGAATTATTTGAAAATAATATCCATCAAGGCCCAAAAACTGCTCGTGTCCAGGCCAGGGCAGCACTCTGTGCCTTCTCTGAGGGTGACATGAATGCAGTGGTTGAACTGAATAGTTTAATTCAGAAGAAGGTTTTATACTGCCTTGAGCATCACCGTTCAATGGATATTGCCCTTGCAACCCGCGAGGAGTTGCTGTTGCTCTCAGATGTATGCTCTTTGGGTGATGAATTCTGGGAATTGAGACTAAGGGTCGCGTTTCAGTTGTTATTTTCTTCCATTAAGTTGGGTGCTAAACATCCTGCTATATCGGAGCATGTTATTCTTCCCTGTCTGAGGATTATATCTCTGGCATGTACTCCACCAAAACCTGATGCAGCAGAAAAGGAACAAGTGAATGGGAAACCTGCCTTAGCTTCACAAGTAAAGGATGAGAATCGCTCTAATGTGCCTGGATATGGTGGACAGGTAAGTGGAAGCAAGGCTGTTTCTGAGTCATCTGAGAAGAACTGGGATGGTGCTCAAAAAACTCAAGATATTCAATTGTTGAGTTATTCAGAGTGGGAGAAAGGGGCATCATATCTTGATTTTGTGAGGAGGCAATACAAAGTGTCTCAGGCAGTCAAAAGTGGTCCAAGGGCTCGACCTAATAGATATGATTACCTGGCTCTGAAATATGCACTGAGATGGAAGCGACGTGCATGCAAGGCTCGAGGTGGGATAGCATCATTTGAGCTGGGATCTTGGGTTACGGAACTTATATTAAGTGCTTGTTCGCAGTCGATACGCTCTGAGATGTGCATGTTGATCAGTTTGCTTTGTGGCCAAAGTTCATCAAGACATTATCGGTTACTAATTTTACTGATGTCTTTGTTACCAGCAACTTTGGCTGCTGGTGAGAATGCTGCCGAGTATTTTGAATTGCTTTTTAAAATGATAGATTCTGAGGATGCCCGACTTTTCTTAACTGTACGTGGAGGTTTAGCTACACTGTGTAAGCTGATTTCCAAAGAAGTGAGTAACATTGAATCCTGTGAGAGGAGTTTACACATTGACATCTCTCAAGGGTTCATCCTTCATAAGCTTATTGAGCTCTTGGGAAAATTTTTGGAGGTTCGCAATATTAGATCCCGGTAAGTGCAAATTTCTTATTTGGATTGGCTGTGAATTAATCATGTTTGATGGCTAATCCCATTTACATATTCTTGCAGCTTTATGCAAGAACAATTGCTGTCTGAAGTTCTTGAGGCCCTAATTGTGATCAGGGGCTTGATTGTACAGAAGACAAAGCTGATTTGTGATTGTAATCGTCTTCTAAAAGATCTTCTGGACAGTCTCTTGCTCGAGAGTGATGAAAATAAACATCAGTTTATCCAGGCATGCATCTGTGGTCTACAAATTCATGGGGAGGAAAGAAAAGGACGAGCTTCATTGGTATGTAGTGAAATCCTTCTGGGTCAAATCTTTTTTTTTCCCCCTAAATTCTTTATACTTTGTTACTAACTAGGGGTGATTAAGTTGTGGAGATTTACAAAATCTTTGGTTCTTGTAAAATCTTTTATTAGAATACATGCAGCATGATTTCCTTCAGATCTTTGGTTCTTGTAATAGATATGCAAAATCTTGTCATTTGTTCTTCTCTTTTGGTGGGCAAGTTTTTTAAATATATGTTAAAAGAGCTGCTGTTTTCTATGCAGTTCATCTTGGAGCAGCTTTGTAATCTCATTTGCCCCTCCAAACCAGAGGCCGTTTATCTTCTTATTTTGAACAAGGCTCACACTCAGGAAGAATTTATCAGGGGATCAATGACAAAAAATCCTTATTCAAGTGCTGAGATTGGTCCACTGATGCGGGATGTTAAAAATAAAATCTGCCATCAATTGGATCTTTTGGGTCTTCTTGAAGATGACTATGGCATGGAGCTGCTAGTAGCTGGAAACATCATCTCTCTTGATTTAAGTATTTCTCAGGTTTATGAGCAAGTCTGGAAAAAGTCTAATAATCAGTCTTCTAATGCATTAGCTGGCACGACAATGCTTTCCTCTGGTGGCACTGCATCAAGCAGGGATTGTCCTCCAATGACAGTGACTTACCGACTTCAGGTTTGGTCCTGTGGTTTTACCTCCATATCTTTTTTTTATTTTGTTCTCCTAAATTTACAGCTTCAGGGAATTTATGTACTTTTGTATGAACTGATTGACTGCTGGTGAATAAAGATTAAAAGAAAAATTCCTCAGTTTTATGGGATGCTTTCCTTTTATGTTCTTTGCAATTGTTGCATGGTACATACCATTCTCTCCTGTTCATCTTGTGTGAAAAAAAAATTGAGTTTTCTGTTTTCCCCCATGTACTTCCAGTTGAGTTTAAGTAGTTAATTCGTTCAAACTTTGCAGGGGTTGGATGGTGAAGCTACCGAGCCTATGATCAAGGAATTGGATGAGGATCGAGAAGAATCTCAAGATCCGGAGGTTGAGTTTGCAATAGCAGGAGCTGTCCGCAAATGCGGTGGGCTGGAAATTCTTTTGGGGATGGTTCAGGTATGTGGATACTTTTATTCCTGATAGATTTATCTGATCTGTTTGGATAATTTATTCCTTGTTGGATAGGAGAAGGGACTTGATTTTAGTGATTATTAATGAGCCTCCAAGATATTGCTATTTGTGTTTTTGGTTTGTCATAATGATATAACGCTTTAAGTATAGTCCTGCTCCATTTGGGGCCAGAGAGAGAGAGAGAGGGTTTGCCTTAGCCTTTCTTCTGGTGCTTTTATTTCAATTAAGCTTATCCTTTCTGCAATTTTGACATCAAGTACTGATTTTGGTTATGCAGCGTTTGCGAGATGATTTGAAGTCTAACCAAGAGCAGCTAATTGCCGTGCTTGATCTGCTTATGCTATGTTGCAAGAAAAGAGAAAACAGAAGAGCGTTACTAAAGCTGGGAGCTTTAAGTCTACTCCTTGAAACAGCAAGGCGTGCTTTCTTTGTGGATGCAATGGAGCCTGCTGAGGGTATTCTACTTATTGTGGAGAGTCTGACGTTGGAGGCAAATGAGAGCGAAAATATTAGTATTGCACCTGGTGTTGCAGCTGTGTCTAGTGAAGAAACTGGTGCAAGTGAACAAGCCAAAAAAATAGTACTGATGTTCCTCGAAAGGTTGTCTCATCCAACGGGTCTTAAGAAATCAAGCAAACAACAGAGGAACACAGAAATGGTTGCTAGAATTTTGCCTTATTTGACATATGGAGAGCCTGCAGCAATGGAAGCTCTCATTGACCATTTTGATCCTTACTTGCGCAACTGGAGTCAATTTGACAGGCTGCAGAGACAGTACGAAGACAACCCAAGGGATGAGAGCATTGCCCAACAAGCAAACAAACAGAAGTTTGCTTTGGAGAATTTTGTTAGGGTTTCGGAGTCTCTTAAGACAAGTTCCTGTGGAGAGAGGTTGAAGGACATTATATTAGAAAAAGGGATTACTGGAGCTGCGGTCAGACATCTAAAGGATACTTTTGCTTATACAGGCCAGGCTGGCTTCAAATCTAGTAAAGAATGGGTATTCGGTTTGAAACTGCCGTCTGTTCCAGTTATACTATCCATGCTAAGGGGCTTGTCACTGGGGCATTTGGCCACTCAAATGTGCATATATGAAGGTGGTATTTTACCTCTGCTTCACACTTTGGAAGGTGTCGCTGGTGAAAATGAGATTGGAGCTAGGGCTGAAAACTTGCTGGACACACTCTCGGATAAAGATGGAATGGGCGATGGCTTTCTAAGCGAGAAGGTTTGCCATTTAAGGCATGCCACGAGAGATGAGATGAGGCGTCGAGCTCTAAGGAAGAGAGAGGAGTTACTTAAGGTACTTCCTTTGTCAATATTGTCTTTGTGCCTTCAGAGTCTGCTATGGCATCTAATTTGCATTGCCTACACCCCCAACTGCTGCAGCCCCATCACCTCTCATGTTGGTACGGTAAACAAAAGGATGGAGGCATCTCTTTTGTGCTCCTTTCATCTGATATGAGAGAGTGAAACTTTTTTTCTTTTTGTTTTGCATTTTTTGTTTCAAGGAATAAGATTATTTAGAATGCCGATCACCGATACAAGAATATTAGTAAACTGGTACATTTTCGAGCTCTGGAAAAGCAGTGCATCATGGGGGCACTTGTGGGCACTGTCACACAGATGACCCCTCCCTCTCTTCCCCCCCCCCCAAAAAACACAAAAAAAAAACACACGCAGACCTAGGAAAAGAGTTGTATTCTGTTAGCTTAGCCTATTGTTAACTTTTATTGGCTGATCTCTATGCATCTAATTAGCAGCTTTTGATGAAACCAGGGATTGGGGATGCGACAGGAGGTCTCTTCTGATGGTGGTGAGCGTATTGTGGTTTCTCAGCCTGTTCTTGAAGGTTTTGAAGACGTTGAAGAAGAGGAAGACGGGCTGGCTTGCATGGTTTGCCGAGAGGGTTACCGGTTGAGACCCACTGACCTGCTTGGGGTGTATACTTACAGCAAGCGGGTGAATCTTGGTGTTGGAACTTCAGGAAATGCTCGTGGAGATTGTGTTTATACAACTGTCAGTCATTTCAACATCATACACTTTCAATGCCATCAGGAAGCTAAAAGGGCTGATGCAGCCCTCAAGAATCCAAAGAAGGAATGGGATGGAGCTGCCCTCAGAAACAATGAGACTCTGTGTAATAATTTATTCCCCTTGAGAGGTCCATCAGTTCCAATGTCGCAATACACGCGTTACGTTGACCAGTATTGGGATTACCTTAATGCTCTTGGGCGTGCTGATGGAAGTCGTCTCCGTTTGTTGACTTATGACATTGTTCTGGTCAGTAGTAGTTCTTTTCCTTTTTCTTTCTATAGACTTCTTTTACCCAGCCTCGTCTGGGTTCTTGCCCCCTTGTTAGTATTTGGGATTGTTGTTTGACCTGTTTCTGACCTAGAGATTATCGTCAATGATAGCTGCTTACTGTGATTTCTTTTGGCAGATGCTGGCACGTTTTGCAACCGGTGCATCATTTAGTGCAGATAGTAGAGGTGGGGGAAAGGAAAGTAACTCCCTCTTCTTACCTTTCATGATTCAAATGGCTCGTCATTTTCTTGATCATGACTCCTCTCAGCGCCAGGCAATGGAAAAATCTATTTCCAGTTACTTGGCTTCGTCTTCACTTGAATTGAAATCATCCAGTCCTGGCACACAACCATCAGCTGGAACGGAGGAAACTGTCCAATTTATGATGGTGAGTTCACTTCTATCAGAGTCTTACGAGTCATGGTTGGAACATCGCCGTACCTTCTTGCAGCGTGGGATATACCATGCCTACATGCAGCGAATTCATGGCAGGCCAATGAACCGCTCATCACCCAGTCTGACGAGTTCTTTGAGACCTGATTTGGGTAGTACTAGTGACATCCATTCAGGAGATACTGGTGGACCTGACGACTTATTGTCAATCATTCAACCAATGCTCGTTTACGCTGGTTTGATTGAGCAACTGCAGCATTTTTTCAAGGTAAAGAAATCTGCTACTGCGGGTACAGCTAAAACACAAATTTCTTCAAAGGCAGTGGAACCGGAAGAAGAAAGTAAAAGGTTGGAAATGTGGGAGGTGCTCATGAAAGAGAAGCTCTTAAATGTAAAAGAAATGGTCGGCTTCTCCAAGGAGCTGTTGTCTTGGCTTGATGACATGATGTCTGCTACGGATTTGCTGGAAGCTTTTGATATAATTGGCAGCTTAGCGGATGTGCTTAGTGGTGGGTTTACCCGACCTGAAGAGTTTGTTTATGCTGCAATAGGGAGGAGCTGATGTACAGGTGCATGTTTAGGAGAGATTTTTTTAAAATTAATCCCTTTTGGGAGGGGGAAGCTATTTTGCATTCTGCCCCATTATGTTTAATTATTGTGTGGAAGCTACTAGTTTTTTTTTTTTTTTTGGTGAGTATAAGGAGTTAACCTGTTCAGCCAAATTTTAAGGCCAAAACTGAAATTTTGTGAGGCAAAATTTGTAGAGAATTGCTTGTTATTATATTCCCTGTACACGAAAAGGAACGTCACAGAGAAAGAGATGACATCCAATTTTGAAATGCGTTGCCACAGCTGTTAGATGTCGATGCGTGTTATTGTCAAGGCCGAATTGCCCGGATCAAAATTTCTGGCATTGTTATGCATTTCATTAGGTTGGATTTTGGTTGAATCCACTAAATCCGAATCCACAGTTACTAACGGAGCGCTTAGTTTGAGGGTATTGGAATTTGGATTTGGTATCATATTCTCTTGAAAAATGGGTACGGGATTCAAGATTTTAGAATGATTTTTAAAAGTGTGGTAACTGTCAACCCTCATATTCTCTTGAAAAATGGGTACGGGAGTAAGAGGTTTTGACAATTCGTAAATTTCATTCTCATGTAGGTTTGATTTAAAAAAATTTTTTATTTAGATTAAAATTTCTCATTTCTCACCTACTTTTCTTCTCGCATCTATCATTTCTTATCGATTGCCGTTCTTTTATCCATCAGTATCATTCTTTTCTTCTGTCCTTCTCCGTCCTCTTTTGCCTTCTTTACAGCAGTCAAAATTTTCTCCTCCTCTTCTCCTAGTGGATCTCTTCTCTTCCTATCTCTCTTCTTTCATACCATCTTCATCAGTCACCTCTCTTTTCACATCACTTCTCCTTCCTCATAGTTAACATTTCCTCATTCCTTACCCTAATTGATGCCTTCCTCTCCTTGTGGAAGCCCGGGTAATGCCTGATGACAAGAAAGGTATTGGCCTTAGATGGACTATATGAGTTGAATTAAAGATTTAATTTCAAAGTACAAAAATTCCCATTCAATTTCTGGAAATTGTTGTTAGACTTTTTGGTTAAAATAGTTTGTTGATTCTTGTATGTATGAGTGTCGCCTGGTGATTGGAGAGAAACGAACAAATTAAGGATTTTGATTGGCGGTGGTCTGATGGTGTTTGCCTGTGGTTGTTCAGGAAGAGTTGAATGACTATCAATCTGGAAAATAGAAAAAAAAAAAAATGTTTGTTGTTTAAAAAAAAAAAGAAAAATAATTTTGATTCTTATTCCAAAGCATTTTTTGTACCAAGCAAAACTCATTACAATGATACAACTAGTTCATACCGATACTAATTTTTTGCATATCATTCCATATCCAATTTCAATTCTACAGCATGAACCAAAATCAGACTCGAATCTTCATGGGTTTGGATGCCTAATAAGTATCCATGAGTATTTCTTAACATGTAATAAAAAATTAAATTTACAAATAGTAAAACATGTGAAAATCAAAAATAATATAAATATAATTCATATTTTCAGTAGATAGAATCAAATCAACATTCAAGGATGTTTGCAGAAAATTATGGACTGAAATAATACTACTATTTGCTTGAAACTTTTTATCTATACTCAATATTGAAGCTTGCATGCATTTTTCACACACACATGTACGTACGTTGGTTTGGGTGGAATTTGAGTCTGAATTTGAAAATGAGCGTGAACCCTCTATAAAACCCATGAATTTTTCACACGGTTTGGATCTGTCTTTGAAAATTTAAACCCCAACCAACGAAAAATATAATAGATCTGAGTTGGATTTGGGCACCTAACCCATTCACATGGCTATGACTTTGCAGTTTGCACTTAGTATTGTAGAACGAACAAAATATGATTTCATTAAAGGGGCACAAAAGAGCTGTGAAGAAAGAGCAACAAAGGGTATGTAATCTCCTCACTGGATGACAAAATAGGGTTCAGCTTACATACTTTTTTCAGTTCCCCAAGTATCTATCAGTAATACTCTAGTTCATTGCATCATAATCATCCAACTTGTCATTATATTCCAAGACTTTTCTCCTAATCTTAGATGTATCTACCCAAGTAACAAAGTCTTCCATATTTCTTGTAACTAGAAACGAACCATCGGTAACTGTGTCCGGCCCCACACGAATATGCCCCTGCTCTATATAAGTCACAGCTTCGTTCAAGTGTTCAGCAAACTTCAGGCGCACCAGTACTGTAGAAAGCCTTCGCCTGGTTAAAGACATTGACAAACCTCAGTATGACTTGAAATCTCTTGCATCACCAAAATCCCAGTCACAGAGAAATGTACATGGAACATGACACAAGATTATTAGATGGCAGACTATCTAATTCTCAGTCAACAGAAAAGTCCAAATTGACCAAGCCATTTAACCTGTAACCTGCAAATGAACTTTTTTAACATGAAACTTGAACTGACTGGCTGGCATCTCATTAGACCAGTTGGTACTAAAGAAACATCGTTTAATAATCTAAAATCAGTAAATTGTCAACAGCTGTTGGCTTTTCATCTTTCTCATTCTTTCGTCTTTTATTTGGGTGACCGTGTTTCTCTACTGTATTCTTGCCATTAGCATTAGCATTTTTACCTTGTTAGTAATGCCAAGCGTGTTTATTTTTTTTTTCGTGTCAGGGTGCAAATTTTCATTAAAAAAAATAAAAACCATGATGTGATTCTTCCCCTTGGATAGCATTTTAGCAGGCATTCTTCCTGTTTGAACATTATCAAATTCATAATCACCCAAATGTAAATCTGCAACTTACTTACCGACAAAAGGATGAAACAGATAACCGATCACACAAAGCCAAACTCTTCCTGGATGGTATCACTCCCATGTTATACCTGCATTGACAAGGTAGCTTGTGGCGAATTAATTATTGATTATAGATCACAAGATTAAAAACTTGATAATCCAAGAAAAAAGTGAGTTCATTGGCTTTTCTTTTTATTCCCTTTTTTTTTTTTTGGGTTGGGGGGTGGGAGCATCTTCCTTATATGAAGTAGCAGCTAACAAAGAGAGAATCCCAAGACAGATTCTCAAAGAAAAAGGTCATGCAATAGATATTCAACATGTGTAACAAATCCTAGCCTTCTTGCTTCACGATCCAATCTTCCATAACATCAAAATGTTCAGTATTTCTACTTGGTCATCACAGAGCTGGCCTAATCAATATAGAAGACATTATCAATACATCCGAAGCTTTTAGCAGAGAAATTTGGACATAAGAAACAAAAAAGTTTTCCTGATTGCAAGGAATCTATATAATGTCAGCGGTCCATTTCTTCAGTAGTCCAAAATATTCGTTCTGCAAATGGTTCTGCAGAGAACAATCATCAGCAGGCTGTTGGCTCAATATAATAGACACCCACCAACCCCATACTACCCTGCTCGGAAATGGCAATAACTTCAACAGAAGCCACACCCAGAACATGCGTTTAGCAATCAAATGTTGTTATTGAAGCCACTGAAACCACCATGGCTAGGAAACATATTAGCTCAATTACATTAAACACCACATTTAAAAGAAGGATTTTCACCTACCATCATCTCCAAACAGTTCAATTACAAGCAATGCTTAAGACTTCAGATGAAAGTTGGAAAAAAAAAGAAAAAAGAAAAAGCTGTAACCCAAAAGGTTGCTAATCAATAAGAGGAAAAAAGGCTGGAGAGAGTAAGGCAAAAAACTCACAGCTTTTCGAGGAGAGCATCAGTCATCTCAATCCGAAGAGGGTCAGTATGGTCCATCTGTTTCAATATATTCACTAGCTTCTGTACCATTCTACACAGTTTTGAATACCTAATAATCCAGTAAAAAAACGTAGCAAAATCAAAATTGAAGCCGTAAAAAGCTTATCAACCCAAAACAAAACAAACCCACCAACGAAAGAAGATAAAAACAAAATACTGATCAAAACTGGAGAAATGGGAGGTACTACTTCTTGTAATCATCTCTGTTGGTGAGGTGGTAGCGACGTATGACATCATTTTCTCGGTGACCTCCCTCTCTTTTCCACTCCAAGAAATTGACCTTCTTCAAGAGTTTCTTCTCATGATGCTTGAGCTTTCTCATCTTCAGATCGCAAAAACCCTAAACCCTTTGACGGATGCCGAGTGCAAGACGAAGAAAGAGTGGCAGTTTTCAGTTTGAAGCCTGGGAAAATTCGTCAGTTTTGCGTATTGGGCTCATAGCAGTCAGAGGCCATTGGGTAGAAGAGCAGTCCAGCCCAAAAAGAATTGATCCCGTTTGCCAAGCCCCTTCTCGTAGAACTTCGGACAAGCAATCAGCTTGACACTTTTTTTGACGGTTAATTCCACTTTGCAACCTTCAACCATACATCCATGCATGGATGTCGACTTTGATCCCCGTCCTCTAAAATGAAACTCCTAAATATAAAATTTATCACAGTTTTTTTGTCATTAAACTGTGAGTTCATTCCACTTTTAATCCCTCAGAGCATAGAATTTATCCCACTTAAGTACAATAATTTGTTTCACTTACGTTAACGATTTTACTTTAAGTGTGCGTGACAGATTTTTATATTTAAAGAACTAAGCCGTTTCATTTTAAATTTTAAAAATCAAAGTGGGAATCCAACTATAATAGTTGAAGGGTACAAAGTAATAATATTAACCCCTTTTTTTTTCTTTTATGCTTTTGATGGTGTCCTAAGCTTACCTCCACTTTATATCGAGCTACAAGCTCGGGTTGAATCATTTGGGGAAAAAGTCCCAGTATCATTTAGGGTAGCAATTTAATGATGTGATGTAATATGCGGTCGAGAAGAAAAGGGTTATGAATCTGTATTGACCTTGATTGGCAACAACCAAAGAAGAAGAATTTGATTCGGAATTCACCAACTCGAAATGGGCAAAAAAATCTAGGATGATTTGCGGCCTCATTAAGGAAATATATAAATCCTGATGGCTATAATTATTGTTTCCTCATTCTTCTAGTACTTTTCTTGAAACAAATATGAATACAAGAAAAAAGGGGTGGTGGGCACAAGTGATGCTGGTACCACTTAACTTGTTGAGAATCGATCTTGTACGAATGTCTTGTTCTTCTTGGCATTCTTTAAGAAACTAATGAATACATCCTTTTTCCTAGTGGTAAAAATTAGATTATATGACTGGATTCAAAAAAAATTACTCCATGACAATATCTATAAAAGATTATACCCCTCACATTTTTGCAACTTATGTATATTCCTTCGTCAAAGCTAATGCGATTTATTGATTCGCAAACAAACTTAGGTGCCATTGAAGTCCCATTTCATGAGCTGATAAATTTTATTCTCTGTTTAGCTAAATTTTTACTCCAGCTCTTTTAGGTGCCATTGAAGTTTATCCATATCCAAGTGTCAAAGTTAAAAAGTGAAGATGCAAGCATCCAATGTCAAGGTTAAAAAACCGAACAGGATCCCAACATTCTTCAACTTCGGAGGTCCGTGAGTGATTAGTTAACTTAACCTGCTCTTCGAATCTCCCCACTATCAAATAATAATGCAAAGACTCCACCGTCCTTCCCTTCACATCTCTCCTTCACCCCCCAACCGTTAGTTTACACTACTGTTTCATTGAGTTTTGCGATCCCATGCAGCGTAGGTGCCGCCGCGTGTATGTCTGTATTGGTATTGTCAAGGAATGCTGCATTCTGGGGTGGGTTGCGTCGTATCAAACTTTAGATTTTTAGCGTTGTTTAGTTACTACTAGTGAGTTAGTAGTAGTAGTAGTTAAAAGCGGCATTAATTTACAGCTTGACATTTTTTAAGGTGATTTACTTTACATGTTATTTAACTTCTGAGATTGCCTTGTTTCGTGAAAATGTAAACATTAAATATTTGGATCGGTCAAGCTTTCAAGTTTGTGTTTTCCCCTTCCGGCTTCGGCTACGTACTCCTGTATCATCGTTGATTGGACTAGTAGTGTTGCAGAACGTAGTAATCCTTTCCGTTTCCTTCAATTCTTCTTCATGGTAACTTAACTCTGTCTTCTTGCCGAGCTTTGGAATTCCAGAGTCTTCATGAGAGTGGGGGCATAAGTACTGATGGTTTTGCAATGTGTAGACTAAATAGCAGTAAAGAGATGAATGAAGCGAGGGAGGGGCAATGGGAGGTGAGTCCGAAGGTTTTGGGTGAAAGGGAAGCAGAAAGAAATGGAGTGGATTTGTTTACACCTAGAATGAGGTGGTGGATTCTGAGGGCAATCACGACATTATTGCTTTGCTCATGTGTTGTTCAGTTGATGCCGGTAGGGAATTCTTGGGGGCCTAGGTTGTTGAATAGCTGGCCGTCCTGCTCTTACCCTCCTGCTGATAGGTATCCCCAGGTGGAAATTAGCAATCTGCATTCACAAGTGACTCCAAAGCGTGAGTAAATCGCGTCTTTTTACCGGCTTTTTTTAATGGTTAGCAATCTTGGAGGTTGGATTTGTACTTTGCTTACTAATGCATTGCGATGTTCTTATCTTATGCAAGGAACAGATTCCATTATAACTTATAAATGGGCATAAGTCCTTGACATTTTCCTTGTTAAGAATTGTATCACCAGCATTAGCAGAAATTTATGAGATCCATTCTTTTGTTGATTGATTTAAGTATTGTCTTGCCCTATTTGCCAATGCTCATATTGCTGGTAATAACTCAATGCCAAGATGTAAAATCTGTCAACATGTCACCTGGCTTGAGAGATAACTCCTGCCAAGCATGGACTTCTGCTAACAAGGAAATGAATCACAAGGAAAGTGATCGGTTGTTGCAGGATTCTACAGGAACAACGGTTATCTAATGGTTTCTTGCAACGGGGGACTCAATCAAATGCGAGCAGCAGTGAGTTTGCTTTCTGCTGTCATGAATTTCTTCTTCCCTGTGCTTTGGCTTTTAAAGTGTTCCTTTTGTTTCTGCAGATATGCGACATGGTAGCTCTTGCCAGATGCCTAAACGTCACTCTTATTGTCCCCGAATTGGACAAGAGTTCTTTTTGGGCTGGTCCAAGGTTTGCTAGATTTTGAAACTCCTTACATTGTTTGTAAGTGATTATATGAACTTGATTTATTAAGGCTCAGGATGTTTTCATTTCCCAGTGATTTCCAGGACATATTTGATGTTGATCATTTCATCACATCCTTGAGGAATGAGGTCCGAATATTGAAAGAGCTGCCACCAAGGCTTAAACGAAGAGTTGAGGTGGGCAAGTTCTATGAGTTGCCACCCATAAGCTGGTCCAACATATCCTATTACCATGAGCAGGTTTGACTTAATTTTCACTGCTAGAAGTAACAAACAAGTCGTTTTTCACTTTTCTATCTTCTCATTGGAAAAGCTATGCTCGTCGTCTCATAGTCAAGAATAATTGTTGACAGATTCTTCCACTTTTTAGAAAGTATAAAGTTGTGCACTTTAACAGAACTGATGCCCGCCTCGCGAACAATGGCCTACCACTGGAAATTCAGAAGCTGCGTTGCAGGGTAAACTTTATCTCTCTCAGGTTTACTCCAAGAATAGAGGAATTGAGTGGAAAAATTGTCCGCATCCTGAGGCAAAACGGGCGTTTCCTGGCACTCCACCTCAGGTATGAAATGGACATGTTAGCTTTCTCTGGTTGCGCACAAGGCTGCAATGATGATGAGGTGAAGCAGCTTACAAGAATGAGGTAATAAAATCCTCTCTTATTCCTTTTTTTTTCTTCCTCCCATAATAAAAATACTCTGCTATTCGACTGCCCTTTACCTTCTCCCTTTCCCTCCCACCCAAAGAAAAAAGTGAAATTGTCATCGACTGTTGTAAATATATTTAGATACGAATATCCCTGGTGGAAGGAGAAGGTCATAGATTCTGATATGAAGCGGAAACAAGGTTTGTGCCCTCTGACACCTGAAGAAACAGCTCTTGTATTGCGTGCACTTGGCCTCGACCACAATGTTCGAATATATATAGCTGCTGGAGCAACATATGGTGGGCAAAGGAGATTGAGAAGTTTGGAAGCTGCAGTCCCGAGTCTGGTTAGTGGTAAATGTTTGCTTTACATCCCAATGTATCTGTAAGTGGCCTCTGCTTCATGTTTCATCACTGATGCATAAACTGCTACAATTTGGGGAACAGGTCCAGAAGCAGACACTGCTCAACTCTTCGGACATGAGGTTTATTCAAAATCATTCATCGCAGATGGCAGCAGTGGACTATCTCGTATCCTTGGAAAGCGACATATTTGCACCAACATACGATGGAAACATGGCTAAAGTTGTCGAAGGACATCGCAGGTACCTCTGATTCTATTCGATCAACGTTTCACTTTCACACCACCATGTCCTGTGTTTTGGGAGTTTGAGAATTGGTTGTTCAACTATTTCTCCTCTCTTCTGGTGGCTTTCACTTAAAGAGTGAACGAGCACAGGACAAAAGGTTGTACGCAGTCATTGCCATCTTGCTACGTCTTGCATCTGATTACTTGGTACTTTTGTACTGAGATGTCTCTCCAAATTGGAGACATAAATGGTTAACAATCAATCCAAACATCTTTACCGTCAGTTTCGGTATTGGAATTCAAAATTTACGAAGTGAGATGACCGAACTTTTTTCCATTAACTTTCCTTGACGGAGGAGGAAATATGTTTTATAGATCTCTTCATCCAGTTTTATATGTTTTATTTCTTTAAAACCTACAGGTACTTGGGGTACAGAACAACAATACTGTTCGACAGAAAAGTTTTAGTTGGTCTGATAGATCAGTACAATCATGGGGCTGTGAGCTGGGATGAGTTTTCCTCATTCGTCAGGCAGGCTCATTGGACCCGCATGGGGCGATCAAAGAAGCGAGTTGTCATTGCAGACAGGCCAAAGGAAGAAGATTACTTCTACTCCAACCCGCACGAGTGTCTGTCTGCAGCCTATGAATCAAGCATTCGGTAGTGAATGACCTTTGTTATTGCCAGAAAGGTTTCTTTGATCACACACACACAACTCATGCATGCGTGCAATGCTGGCCCCCAGGCAAAGTAGAGTAGAGTAGAATCAATCATCCAAAAACAAACTCTGAATCAAAAGAATGATTGAGTTTGTTGAATAAGGTTGCAAATAGTAACTAGGATCTGGCCTCTGGCTCTATAATATTGACTAAGCTGCAGCACAGGTAATGGAAAAGGTTGAATGCCCTAAATGTTTTACAGCTTTATACAAGGAATGTAGCTCTATAATACTCCAACCCTTCTTGTAGCAAGTATTCGAATAAAGGAGTTTTATACCAATTCTTCCCTACGTATTCCAATCAAAAGATGAAACTCATTGCCTTTCTCCCAGGAAATGAGACAACCAAAAAAAAAAAAAAAATCTGCTGAAGCTGATGAAAATTGCTACCCGTAAGAACCCAAATAACAAGAGAGAGAGATAATAAGGTTCGGGAGCAAGAGGTTTAATTCAATAACTTCCTGTAAAATAAGGCAGCTTCTCATACTTAAATGGAAGCCTCTATCCAAAATCAAAGACCAAAAAAAATTTACAAGTCCCCATATGGAGGAAACTCTTGATCACCCCCTCTTGTTTACCCACTCCCATCAGAAGACGAGTGAATGCTGGAAATCAAGGCAACTTTCCATATTCTCAGAGATAATAAAAAATGAATAGTGATGGTGACACTCTAACCTTGATCCACTTTCAGCTATTTATTAGCACAATCTTAACTGTCAATGCTACCTCTGCAGCTAGTACAACCACCCTGAAGGAAAAGAAGAATACAATAAGAAAGAACTGACATAAATCATACAGAGGAAGTATGGTGTCAAAACTCTAAAAAGAAACAGAAACATCCTTACAATACATTCTGATTTTTGCTAAGACGCAAAGAAGTTGTACCTAAAAATCTCATTCTTCATCGGAGCAAAAGAATTAGAGAGATCAGTTTTAGCTTCTAGCCTTCTTTTCACATTTTTAAAGAAATGGACAAAGGAGTGAAGAAAGCAGAAGAAACCTCTCTAATGACTGTAGTAGCAGTTCCTTCATTGGTTCTTTTACCCACATCAAGTTGCACTGAGATGTTGACCTGGGACAAATCCACCCCAGAGGATTGGAGTGCATGCTTAAGGGTATTCAACAACCTGTCAATTTTCAATAACTCAAAATAAACAAGATACATCAACATAACAAAATTAAAAACTCTATAGCTTTTCCAGGTACTTAAGAATAAGAATACGGCTCGACTATTTAACAACCAGTTCTGCCTTAAAATAACAAATAAGCAGGTTCCATGCAGGGGAGATGAGATGGAGAGAGCCAAACTGTATTTGCAACTCAGAATCTCACCCTTGAGAGTAAACATTTGAGATACTAGCTTCTCCACTATCCGGGTGCAGCTGTTCTCGCTGGCTAGTTTCGTAGCTTGGAACAGCGCATTCGGATGCACTCAATTTGCCTTGCCAGTATTCGGAAGGGGAGTGAGTAGCCAAATGTTCAGGGTCAGGAAAAGATCCCTGAGGAGGTTCGGTAGACCCAACATGAAACAAATTTGGCTGCACTAGCAAATTTGAAGAATTTTCTTCATTTCCTGACTGTTGGGGATGATCTGTAGGAGTGCATGGAGGAGCACCATTCAACTCAGAATCCATTGCCGTCTGGGCATTAGAAAGCAAAGTTGGAGAGACAATGATGTTGTCTTCGTGACCAGAACCATTCCTCATGAGCAGTGGTTGATCAACAAAATTCTCAACTAGCCCAGAATTGCTTCTCTATTTGCACATTAAGAGGAAGTCAGTATAGTTAGAACTTTAGGCTGGACTTATTCGATACAAATTTCAAGTAGGTTCAACCGCAAATATAGTCCAGAAGCCACAATGTGGAACTAATCCTAAATTTCAAATGGTAATCAAACTTTAATCCAGAAATGTCATTGAAAATTCACATTCAGAAAGAAAAGAAAAGGAGAGTAACATAAGCACACACGCCCAGGATGAAAAACCTCAAATGCACAACTACTAAATGAACTTTACCCAAGGTATCAACTTTGATGGCTCCTGATTCCAACCTTGGTATGTTTCTTCGTACATCTGTATCCTCTCCTGTAAGAACTGGATATACTGTATAACCTGGATTTAACAGCATGTACTGGTTAAATTGTTTTTGGCAATAAAACAGAGAAGAGGGCAAAAATCACTGAATGAGAACTAACAGCAAAAGTAAAGGGCGAAATAGGAAATACACCTCCAGCAAGAATGAAGCTTTATCCCGCTTCTGATCATTTTCAGGGATGATATCTCTTAAAATTTGGAATCTGCATGGACAAACATAATATTTACCTCCATTGAACTTTGTGACTTATGCCCAGAAGGCAAGAAAGTTTGGGCTCTAATATATAAGCTTCAACGTGCACAGATTGTCATCGACCAAGTCATGCTTGAGAGAGTACATTTTAGATTGCAATCTCATTAACAGCAGCCAAATGAGCAAAAAGGCAAAATCAATAAGACAGGAAGACATAGCAATGAGTATTTTCAAAGCAACTAACCTCAGCATCATCCATTAATCAAAAGAATCAAATCAAAAAATCCAATTTTTACATTGATCATTTACCAATCGATTAATGATCTGAAACCTTACAAAGATGGTATGAGATACAATATATTTCTCGAATCAACATATGCATCACTAGATTATAAATCTGCAATGAGGTCCATTTCAAACATATGCAAATTCCATCTCTAGAAATCACTACTATAGACTGATTGAGCCAAGATACTAGAATTTGGAACCACTTTATAAAGTCACTGTTAATACACATCAAAAAGGCCTTTCCTTATTTCCAACTTCAAAATCAGATACTGCTAGCACGCTCATTCGCTCATCCTGGACTCTGTTTCCACAATTTTCTCAAGTCAAATCAGGATCTCTTTCGCTCAACAAGCCTATAAACTCCCAAAAATGCAAAGTTCCTTGGAACTTCTTCTTAATCACCCCACCTAATTTACTCCTCCCAACTCAACAATGGATTGTACGAGCCATTCTTCAGTTCCACTTATCAATATTAAACATAAAAAAAAGAGAATCCAAAGCAATCTTATCCTCAAATTGCACAACAACGGATCACAAATAAATATCCAGCATAAAAAAACTCCCCATGGAGCACAACAAAATCCTCAGCTGCAAATAAAGAAGAACACTTTAGCACTCAAGCGTGAACTGATACAAACCTTATCACTAGAAATAATAGCAGAAGAGAAAATCACTAGAGCAGGAGAACTAGGTAAGCAATTGAATAAAGAGGGAGTACGTTTTGCATATTCATTAGTAAGAATATACAGAGAATTCATCGCACAGGGTATAAGGACAGTACACAGTGTGGTATGGATCAGTATATTTTCACAGAATTCATGCCCTTAGTAATAATTTCATAAAACTCATGCTACCCTCCTTATTAACAATTTGATGAAAGTCATGCTACCATTTTTATTAATTTGATTAATAAAAAAACCCAGTAGTCCACCCCTCGATAATTTCCCCATAGTAGTAGGAGATATGTCACCCTCATTCTAACAAAGAATAGAACAACCCGGGGAAAAAAAAAAGAAAAAAGAAAATGAAAGGGAAAAGCTTGCCTCTCGTTAATTTTGCTTCTCCGCCGCTGTTCTGTCTCGGAATGCTTCGACCGCAGAGCATTGACCTTCTGATCATTACCCTTTCCCTCCACTTTCACTGCCCACCCAACCCATTAAAAAAAATGTAAACGTATATATATGTGGAAAAAAAATCACCAGAGCCCAACGCATATCTGAAAAAGTTAACAAAAGTCAACCTTTTTGAGAGGAATTTTCAGGAGTAGAGGAAGCGAATTCTTCATCGTCAAAATCGTCGTCTTCCTGACGGCTCTTCGAGGTTCTCACCATTTACCGGTTACAATTACAATCCTCCAGCCCTAAAAAAGATAATAACAACAATAATAATATGATAACACACACACACACGCACTCTCTCTCTCTCAATTTCTCTCTCTCTCTCTCAATTTATGCACTGCTAATTGGAAAAGCCCTAGATGGGTGAGAACAAGCGAATACGCTCTCAGAAAAAACTAAGAACAAAGAAAGTAGCACCCGTACTGCTAAATTGCGCCTCACGGGTGGTAAGATGCACACATCTGTTAATTTTCTTCTTTGACTTGATGAAAGTCAAAAGTTTTTGTCATATTCAAAATTAGGAAACTGTCTGATCAATTCTTCGTTTTCTAGTTGATTTTTCTGGTTTTATATTGTTTTAACGTGCGAAAGGTCAAATCATTAGCATGACTGACTTTGTTGAATATGTTTTGATCCGGTCTTTGATATTCATGAATTATACATATAATGTACTAGTGATTTGTTTGGATAGAGGATTATTTTTCAAAATTTATTTACTTACGTCATTATTACAATTTTTAACACACTTTTTTATCTTCCCAATTACTTTTTTATCTCACATGCATCACTTCACAAAAAGTACCACAGTAAAAATATCTCAAATAATTTACAATCCAAACAGAGCCTTATGAATAGTTTCAAATGTAAAATTTAATATTCTACCCTGCATGAAAATAACACATCTTTCCTTTGTTAATTATAGCTAATCTAGTTTGATGAATGACTTGAACAAAAATGTGTAAAAAAAAAAAATTGGGTACACTTCACATAATTAGCTACCAGCATTAGACATGAACTTTGTTTGGATAGAATATTATTTGGAAGAATTACTGTAACACCTTTTGTGATGTGATATATGTGAGATAAAAAGATAGTTGGGAACGTAAAAATGTGGGTTGGAAAATGTATTTATGATACAAGTGAAATATTATTTATAATAATTTACTATCCAAACACAAGTAATGCAAATAAACTTTTTCAAATTAGTTGGATGAATTAGGTAAATGAAGTTTCAAAAGTAAAATTCATGTAATTCCATGACGTCCTTTATAAACAATAATAATGTGAGCCGATGCATGCCCCGTGTAACAACTTTTTAGATCAAATAGTGTATTTCTACGCATCAGTTTAATCACTGGATTTAAACTGAGTTTATATAGGAGTTTTCCTTATACTAGTATATATTTAATTCAGAGAATTGATTTATACTATGAGGTGAAAAAATTCATGAGACTGTGATTTGCGATGTGATGTATGTGAGATAAAAAGTAGTTAGAGATATAAAAAGATGAATCGAGAAATTATCAAACGAACCAACGGCAAACATTTGCGGGTGTAAATTTCCTCGATTTATTTACTTGGGCGCAATTCGTATATGAAGGCGAAAAGAACAGTTATCAAAATGTGCACTCATTGAGTTAAAACTTTTTCACTTAAAAGTGCCCATATTTGTCAACTCCAATTGCTGCTGTTCGATATGACTCGCCATTCTTGAAAACTCTTCTCCTGCAAAAGACATGGTGTCTTCTTTAACCAAACGTCTCTGCTTTATCCTCAAAATTGCCTGTGAAACCTCTCCAATTGAGGGGCGTTTTCTGGGTGACTTGCGCAGGCACTTATGAGCGATACTAGCTAAACTCCTTGCATCGTCGGGGTTACACGTTCCGATGATTTTCTTGTCAAGTATTTCATCCACTCCATCAGGACTCATGGCAGCCTTCACAGCAAAATTGCGACTAAGACAATATTTAAGTGGAGAACTCAAAAGTGAAGAGGAAAGAATAAAAAAAAATACAGAAAGATAACCAGACAGATAAAAAAGCAGAGGCAGAGCAGAAATAGGATATTCATAGAACTTATTACACTTACTAGATTCACGTATTCCATTAGATTCTGGTGCGGGTGAATAGCTGTGATTAGTTCAAAAAGGATAACTCCAAAACTGTAGATGTCACTCTTCATTGTGAACTTGTTTGTGGCTATGTACACGGGATCTATGTACCCATATGTACCTTTAAGGCCTGAATTACGACCATCAAAAACCTCTTCCTTCGATAACCCAAAATCAGCAACCTAGTCATGGGGGAAATTAGGAAAAAATCCCTCCAAACATAACTAAGACAAAGGGATGGCAAAAAGTAGACAACAATCCTCACTGTAATATGCTGATCAAGTATCATGCACTAAGACCAGCTTCAAAGCATACAAGGCACTACTGACTTACCTTAGCTCTCATTGAATGATCCAACAATATATTAGCAGATTTTAGGTCTCGATGTATCACGGGTGGAACCGCCTGTTGCAAGAAATAACACGAGATTCGAGAATAAAATCATCTAACCAGGAAAAACAATTATTTCTTATCATATTCCACAGCCTACCCCATCATGAAGATATTCAATCCCATGTGATATGTCAAGTGCAATTTGCAGCCTTTCTTCCCAACTCAAAGCTTGTCCACCTTCATCTGCATAGCGAACATACATGGAAGATTCAGCATCCAATGAACAGGAAATGTACGCAAAAAACTCATGATATGGGTCTTGATGCAAATTTTTACACACATACTAAGTTGCTTGTTGTCATAAAGTAGTTTCTCTCTAACCATGTCAGCACGCATACGAGTCCTAATGGAACTGAAAAGCACTGGTGCACAAGTACGAATATCGACAAGACAACATTGAGAACCTAGTAAATCATGTTCCAGGTAGTTTAGCTATTTTTCAGAGGCTGTAGATAGGCTAGTAATATTTCTAGAGCACTCGTCAACAGGCAAGTAAAATAGTAACCAACCTGAGCCAGGAAAATGCCAATTTATTCTAAACCATTCTGATATTGGACTTTTCTGCGGCACAGGGTTTTAATATTTACAGAAACCACCAAAGCAATAAAATAAAAAGAAGGAAAAAAAGAACAGAACTTCTAATCTGGTTTATCCTTTCTGCCCACTCATGACAAACCCACAGAAGCTTCCAGGTTTTGGGTAAGTCAGAAGCCAAAGCCTCTCATTTTAAAGGTTTATCTGTCATGCCCATTCGTAACCTGCACCATGTCACAGCTACACAAATGTAAAGATACACACAATTTCATAGTGTCATCTTCATTTTTCACCATAAAAGCTTCCTCTGCCATAGATCCCATTCATGTTTATTTTTCTATAGAGAAGTTCATATCATGTTGAACCACTAACCACAATGATAAGAGCATGAAAATCAACACCAAAACTCCATCCTGAACAAGACATTATCAGATTGCAGTCAAAATACTGCATAATCAAATGTAGTTTCCAAGACAGGCGCGTATCAATACACAAAGCTACATGCTAAACTTACTGTATAGAAGGTTGGCCAAGCTTCCATTACTCATGAATTCGTAAACTAGAATGCGTTGTCCTTTATCCACACAATATCCGACCAAATTAACCAAATTTCGGTGGTGCAGCCTAGCCAGAACAGAAACCTGCAAGTGAATCAGGCCAATGTGAGTGCAGTCCAATTTCACTGGATTCAGGATCATAATAGATGTGATAAAGCAAGAATTGCATTGAATTGAATAGTCCACGTTCTCAGGTCATTTATCTCAAACTTCCTTTCTTTTCCTTGTAAAATGAAATGCTGTTCTTCATTTTGGGTAACAAGCTAAACTATCGTGTATTAGATATGTAGTAGTTACCTCTGTATGGAACTCCTTTTCCCCTTGTTTGGAATTGGAAGCAAGAACCTTCACAGCAACCACTTCACCTGCAGGCATTACAGCTTTATAGACTGGACCAAATGATCCTTGGCCCAGGATAGTAGTGAAGTTCTGTGTTGCTCTTTGGATGTCCCTAAAAGTGCACATAAAATATCTCAAACTATAAAGCAAATATCTAGTCTGATGCAAGAAATTTTATGCAACTGTTAATGTCAGCACCTGGTTTGTTATACATTACAGCCATCTTATACCCCCATGACAGATGAGGTTAATATTAATTATGGTATTAGACTACTCATTAGACCTCAAAATTTCTTAAGCAAGTAAATCATCAGTTATAAAGTGCTCCCAGAAAACTAACACTAGGTAATTGGAAGACACGTTAGACAGTGTTTTGATTTTCCATAGATTCCAAGGAGGTAGCCTGGAAATTTCACAAAATCATACACTGGCATAGGAGATAATGAAGAATTTGCAACTTCCACAATAACAATTCTTAATAGAACAGGACGCATGAAACTCTTACGCTAAGTCATGTAAAAAAAAAAAAAAAAACCAAAGAGATAGGATCCATTAAGCAATGATAATTTTTCATGTTTAGAGCATTACAGCCAGAAATTCCAACTTTGAGTTTCTATACTTTGATAAATCACGAAAGGATAGAAAGATTCATCACATCACTTTGAACATAAATGTATCACTCTAAGAAGAGCAGAAATTTTTTGAAGTTAAGAGTTTTAACATACTTGTAAGAGTATGTTGGTATGCCAGATGGAGAAGCAAATCTATCTTTACTGTGGTGATTCCACCAAGAATGCTGCAAATTTTTTGAATTATGCTCCGATTCCTTAACGACTACAGAAGTTGAGAGAGATGCACTATTGTCAATGCTTGTCCCAACTCCATTTGTACGGATAGGAAGAGTAGCTACAGAGCGCTCATTTGCACAACGCCGAAAATTAGCACGTCTTTTGTACCAGCAAACACCAAAAAACACCAGAGATGCAATAAGAACACCAAAAGCAAGACCAACTGATATTCCAATGATAACTAAATCAGCTTTGTGAACCATTCTTTGGTCCGTTTCCAGTGTCAAACAAAGACAGCATCTTGGAGAGTACCGTGCAATGGATCACTGTCAGGAAAGAAGTAAATTATCAAATGAAGTGAATGGAACAGGCTCTTTCCTATATAATCAAGGACATAACAAGTCATCTAACTTTAGTCCTACAGAAGAGATTCTATGCCAATTGCTGCAGTTTAAAAAAAAACCTCTAGCAATGCTTAAGCCTTTTCAATATGGCAGTGTTCTTAGGGAGGGAGCATTCTTGGTATAATTGGCATCTTTTTAATTTTATTCTTTCCGCACACGCAACAGAGGATGACATTACTGGACAAGGGAGAAGCATATTTTTCACTAATTGGCACCGCAAAGATTAGTCCGCACTAAGTTTATTTCGCTCAAATAGATATTTTGACACAACTTCCAAACAATGATCATGGCAACATAAAAATTCTTGCATCTCAATGCAGCCAAAAAAATAAAGAATCTCAATTACGCACACTACTAGAACATAAAAAGTTCTTGCAAAAGCACATTTAGAAATTGTAATTTACTGACTGCAATTGGAGTAAGTAAATCAATAGGGGTATCCATTTAGTAGCATAAAGGCACAATCTCATACTAGAATATAAAACTATTAGCATACGCTTGAATCAATCATGAGTTCTCAATACAGAAGTGAGAAGTGCTTCCATAGGCTAATTTTCAACAATGCCCAATGCAGCAAGTCATCATACTTTCTTTCAAACAAAGCTCTTCTTCCCAGTACCCCACCTTGGTTGCCCAATGAACTGAAAACCTAACTAAACAAACCACAAGGATCAATCTAAACGGATGTAAAGCTTAATCTGCAAACAATAATGGTCTACCATGTCCATGCTCAAGTTCCCACTTTCAACCGATACTAAAAGTAACGCACAATCAGCTTTTGTTATTTCTGATTAAAATTGATGTAATATTGCAGTGTCAAAGGACCAAGTCCTGAAGTAAACTTGCTTCAACAATTTCAGGCGGGAATTCGTGCAATTCAATCAATGAAAAATTGAGTTAAACAATAAAATAATTCCGAGGCACAAACTATTTCGAAAAATTCTACAAAAGAGGTACTACTACAAGGGCCTTGTAAGGTTTTAAAACAACGAAACCCCCTTTTTGAAACAGTCTAAACAACAAAATTTTACCTGGGCGGTAAGGAAAGAAAGTTGTTAACATGCCAATGGATTAGAAACCCAAAAGGAAAAATAAATTCCCAAGACATCAAACTTAGCTATGAAAGCAAAGACTGCAGACATTAATTTTTGAAAGAAATCCAACAAGGCACACTTCCAATCTCACCCAAAACCCACGACAAAATATAAATATTAAAATAAAGAAAAACAAAAAAAAAAAAGCCCATGAAACTTGAACAACAGGGGAAACTAACCTGATCAGCTGACATGCCACTGTGTCAGCAGCTTGATGTGCAACCTGAATTTCTTTTCAAAGCAGAACTGAAGTCTTGGTTCATGAGCACGGGAGATAAGAGTAAAGTGCAAGAGAAGGATTTAACAAGAAATCGGAAAAACTTTGGGAACAGTTGATCCGAGAAAAGTAAATGGAATGCTAGTGCTAATGCTATGACCGAATTTGAGATGTTGGTAAAAAACTGTAAAGGACCACATAACACCCCCACCTCTCCCCCCAGCCCCCACCAAAAAAAAAAAAAACACATTATTTGGTACCAGAGGAAACTAAGAAATTATTGAATTGGGTTTGGTGGGACTCGGTCCTCGGTCTCCTCCGCTTCTCGTCCAAATGCCGATTTTGGGTCATGGACATGTCCGCCACTGGTCCTCTTACCTAATTGTTCTTTGTTTGAGTAATTTGGATTTTTCACTTTTAATCTGTCCTATCTGTTGTCTCGATCTCAATCATTACCCAACAACCATTGATACTACTACTAAAATCAATATTCTATTTCATATATTACTTAAACCAATATGTCCGAATAACTTAGTTTTAATAACAACGGTAATAAATTTAGATCGTAGAAACATAGTGGTTAATCAAACTATAAATAAACAAAGTAAATAAAAGTACTGGTTACTTTATTTCTTGGGATATACTTTTAAATATTAAATAATTCAAAGTTCTCGCTTGCTAATATCTATTTAATTTGTCAAATTGATAGCAATATACACTTTTGATTATGGTAGACATATACCAGTTTTTTACACTATACAAATTTTTTTTTTGAATTTTCTAATAGTGTAAATAAATAAAAATTAATGAAACTATAAGTAAAAGATAATTATAATATTATAATAAGTATAGAAATTAGTAATACTAATAGGAAAGTAAAACGAAACAGTAACATGAGAGAAGTAAAAAGTAAATAAATAGTACAAGAAAGCAGTTGAAAAAAATAAAGGGCGTGAATAAGTAAAAAAGAAAAAAAAATAAAATAACAAAGGTACTTTGGTTTTAAAATATCAGTTAAAGGGCAAAGTGCTTATTTAATGAATTCGAGGGAGTAAAACATAACAAAAGTAAAGTTCAAGGGAATTTTCTGCATTTAATCCCTTTAAAATTAATATACATGTCTACCCTGATATGTAATAACTTAATGTAAAAAAAAAAATTATACATTTTTTTGAAATAAGCACACACTTAGAGCGTGTCAAAAATACTGGTCGGTAATTATTTAAGTGGAGTATCGGTAGGAAATAGAAAATGCGTAACACCAACATTTCCTGATGCTCGATAAAGATCACGTAAGAAGTGCTTAATATATCCCGAATTTTTGTTTGACTTGCGTGTATAATAATTTCTCGTGTCAAGTTATGAAAAGAAATTTCTCGCAACAGTGCTCGAGAGTAAAGTTAGTTAACAATATGTCCGGAGTGACGGATACCTAGCGATAATAAAAAATAAAAAAAAAATGTCTGGTCTGGGAATTAATGAAAAGCAAAAAGGTTTTTTACAACACAAATGTAACTTTCTTGCACGTTCAACCCAAGCTTTGCATTTCCCACATTTCGGATTACTGTCTTGAAGACATCGCTAACCACTACTGGCTTTTTGTCTCACGTGTGCGCCAGCATCAACTTATTTCGAAGGAGGCAAAAAAAAAAAAGAAAAAGAAACACACACACGCACACGCGCGCACACCCACACACACATATATATAATATATATATATATATGTATACTATTGGATTGACCCAGTAACAAGAGGAAGAGTCTTCCTCACCGTCACTTGAAAATAAGGAGTGTCCGGAGAAGAATGAAAGGGTTAAAAAAAAAGGAAAAAATTTTTATTGAACATTATAGTTTGGTAAAAACAAGAAGATAATCAAAGGAAAAAAGTTAATTACTGCTATGAGTTACATTGAAAAAAAAAAGGTCATACTCAAAACTTCTATGATTTAAAAATTAATTACTACTTACAAATTTTCATTGTTAGTTTCATACTAAAAACATCATAATGACTTTAATTCTTACCTTTTATCTATACATTTTTTTTGTCAAACACCTTTAACCGATACATTTAGCGATTTAATATTTGTCCATACTTGTTATTATTATGTGCTTGTTGGTAACAACCAGATGCACCAAATCTTAGAAAAAGATATTGTGCCCCAAAAAAGAAACATAACGTAAACTATGAGGTTGGGGAGACGGATCGGATAGGTGGTACGGAAAGAAGAAATGTGGGTGAGAAATCTCGAATTCAAAATATTTCACTGATAGTAAAAAAAAGGCAATAAATAAATATGAGGATCTAATATATTATTTGGTATAGCATGAGGATATCTCCTATTTTAATTTCTTTTTAGAAATTCCAAATTTAAGGTTTTAGCCACCCAAGGTGATTGGAAGGAGCATGACTACCATTTTAAAAAAATAAAAAAGGGGACACACGGCATATCATATTTTTTTCATTTAGAATGAAAAATTCGTAAATTTTCACAAGTGAATAAAGTATTAGTAAAACACCTAAAAATAACACTTAGTGAATTTGTTTGGATAGGAGTTTATTTTGATAATTTATTTGAGATAATTACTGTAGCACTTTTTGTGATGTGATGTATATGAGATAAAAAAATGATTGAAATTTGTGAAGTAAATTATTTAATCTAAAATCAAGGCAATCCTAACAAACTTACTACTATTACTGGATTACACAGACGAGGTAGGCTAATTAACAAAAACGCCTCCGTCTAAACAATGGGGGAGTGGCACCATCAAGAAAGAGGCGGCGCCTCCGGGAAGCACCAGATTCCAACCTGCTTAAATATCACGTGAGAAACAGTTCAAGTCACGTGACTGATAACCTTAATTATACCTAACAAAGACGAATCCTCACGTGCCTCTATCCGCAAGTACAACTCACGGAACGGGCTACAGCCTACAGCCAAATCAACTCTTGTTTCTCCTTTTCTCCGACATTGCCATGAAACTCACGCGTCCTTAACTAGACTAGGTTTCTATTTTCACCACTAAACGCTAAATGCCCAAAAACTTTCCATGGCTGTCTGAACCTTGCGCTCTTCCCTTGTTCTTCCAATGTCCCAACTCTAGCCCAACTTTAATTTAACAGCAACTACAACCTTAAAACTATCCGAGGAAGTTTCTCACATGTGTCACTGTCCCTTTTGACTTGTCTTTGTTCGTTACTCTCATGTAAGGTTTGCTGTATCTGCTTATGGTGTGATAAGAGATGAAGTGGGTGGCACTGAAAGGGGATGGCAAGATTGCGTTCAAGATTAAGTCAAGACTGAAGTGGGTTGGTTTGGTTGGGCTGGTTTTATCTACTTTCTCTATCCTTACACACTTTTTACTCGCTAGATATACAGATGGGGGCGTTTCGGACTACCAGTCTTCTATCACAATCTTTTCTTGGAGACCCATTTTTGAGAATGTAGATATTTCTAATAATGTACTGTGCTTAGACCCTTTCAAAGATCTGAACTTTATTCTGTATTTTGCTGTTTGATTAGCTGTGTTATGTTTTTATTTTTCTTCTTTTTTTGGATTTTTTTTTTTTGCTGCTTGGATTTGTTTGTCTGGAGCAGCAGCTGCTTGATTGATGATTATTGTTTTTCAGTTTCGGAACTGATATTTTAGCTAACTATGAGAATCTTATGACCAATTCTAGACTAGTCGAGTTGTTTTACGAGTTAATCTTTTATGATGCATTCTGTTTTAGCGTGGATTTAGTGGGGTCTCCTCAAAGGTTATTCTTTATTTTTTCTTTTCGACGTTAATGTTCTTCTTTATTCCAGTTGTCTACTTATACTCTTTTTTCCTAGGATTCTGTTCTTCTTTTTGACAAAGATTTTCATCTTATATTTGGTTCGTATGTGATCAATTTATTTATGAATGTTCTACTTTGCCTTGTACTTAAGCTGGTTAGTATGCTCCTATTGGGGGGGGGGGGGGTGGGGTAGTTTGCCATAATGTTGTGGTTTTAAGTTGAAATTAAATATAACTCCGGAAGGGATTCTGAAAAATGACTTTAAAGTCTGTCTCTTGAGAAATCTGCCTCGCTGGACAACAGAGAATTCGATTTTTTTTTTTTTGTATCCCCAGCTTCACGAATTCGACTTCAAAGTTTTATGTGAAAACAAGATAAAGTTTCTGGCTGCAATATCTATTGGGAGGAGCAGTGAGAGGCCAGCTTGTTTTGTGCATCCCCAGTTGTAATGCTTAGCTTGTAGGCTTGTTCCACCCTTTCTAAAACAATACGTAAATTAAACTTGACCATCATTGTTTACAGCATATGCCAAAATGCTGTCATGCTTGGTAAAAACTGCAACTATTGATGCAAACAAACACTGTAGTTCAATCTTTATTAATCTATCTGTCTCTCTTAAATGAATATGCTGCATTGATGAGTATTATAAGTGACAATGAGGATTGAGAAAAAGCCATAGGCCAACTATGGAGGAGATGGAGAGAATTTGGAAGCAAAGAATCATAGGCCAACTATGGAGGAGAAGGAGAGAATTTGGAAGCAAAGAATAAGTAAAGCGATAGGCCAACTATGGTGGAGAAGGGAGAGAATTTGGAGACATCTAGTCTAAAAGAATAAGTAAGCTGACGTCAATTTCTTTAAAATCTACTCAAAAGAGTCAATTTGATAGGAGTCAATTCCATACTTATGATGGAAAACCAGTAAAGAGGACAAATTTCTTTTTCTTTTTCTAATTTTAACTTAAAAACACAACATTTTGGTAAACAACCTTGGGGAGAGTCTCCTTTTTGTGAATTGTGAATACCCATTCTTTAAATTCTACATCTGTTGCATGAACTAATTTTGCTATAGCATTCCTTGCTTCTGCAGAATCCTTTATACCAGAGACTTTGGGGACCAGTTAGGCTTCTTGAATCCTTACATCCCTATGCAAACCCCAGAGAAAATTATGCAGGTAAACCATCACCATCTTTACAACAATCTGGCCCGCCATAAGGGCCTCAAACTGGTCAAGAGAATTTAGACAAGCATCTCTTCAGTCTGCAATTCACACACAAGCTGTTGAAATCTAAAGTAAAATTTCAAAATACTGGAATCATTGTTGCGTTTTATGCATAAAGCTGTTGGTTATTCTTTTTAACTCACAAAATGATCAGATACACTTGCAGCATGATTGTCGATTCAAGCTTCAGCAACAAAGGGTTTTCCTTTTTTCTTTTTGGAAAATTTCTTCCACATAATTGGCGACGTGTACATTTCCTTTTCAAGTCAGAAATTGCCTCTACTATGGCCTATGTCGTAATGGGGTTTTGAAAACCTTTTAGTTGGTAATTGTAGTAACATAGTGATTCTGCTGTATAAAGGGTTTTGGCCTCCCAAATACAAAATAGTCCCTCATACTGTTTGTATTTGTGGATTTTGAAAGGTTGGTGCTCCCATCAAATCAACTGGCACCATTCAATCTAGATAAGTGCCTCCAATGTTGCTTGACCATAGGTGTCAGAAGGTTGGAAGTGTGTAATCTTGCCTAAGTTACATCACGACTACCCAATGAGTCACTGTTAGTGTCTCTAGCTAGGGAGTGCTTTCTCTGTTCATCATTTGCAGTTTCCTTAGACGGTTTGACGTGTGAAATGAAATGGATGGTAATCCTTTTGTGAAATAGTTTAAGATTCACTATAACATACTTGATATGTAACTTGAACTTTGTTTGACCCAGAAAAGTATCAAAGATAAGCTAAATATTGGTTTTTACAGGCTAGCAAAAACTGAATCCACATGAAATTCTCATTCTTATCTTGTGTCGTTATTGTGACAGCTCCTATTCATAAAACAAGTGGATTCATTTTTGTACGGATACGAGGCGGTTTTCATGAGATCAGGAACTCGGTAAGGATGCTGCATGCAAACAGAAATGTTGCCTTGGAATTGTGCTTATTTTATTAACTCAAATTTTCAAAAGAAAGGCATGCTGTTCAAAGGTCTTTATTTCTGGCAGATATGTGATGCTGTTGTAGTTTCCCGTCTCCTCAATGCAACATTAGTTATTCCTGAACTTCAGTCCACTACAAGCAGCAAAGGAATCAGGTTCACTTAATGCGTATTGTAAAGGAGCTAAATTATAGGATGGTTATTTGTGTGTCATGCATGAGTTACCATGATCAAAGCTGAATCAGAGTGTTCTTTGTATGGTCCATGCAGCACTCAGTTCAAGAGTTTTGCTTACCTCTATAATGAGGATCAGTTCATAGCTGCTCTAGCAAAGGATGTCAAAATTGTCAAAACCCTACCCAAGCATCTAAAAGGAGCAAGGAGGAAAAAAGAAATTCCTTCTTTTAAGGTTTCAAATTCTGCATCGCCACATTTCTATCAACATCACGTTCTTCCAGTCTTGAGTAGGCACTCAGTTGTTGAACTTGTTATATCTGAAGGCGGAGGCTTGCAGGCATGTGCAAATACATTTCATTTTCTAAGATTTGAGTAACAACTTTTGTAGCTTGTACCATGAACATGACTATGAAGTATGATATTTATGTCATATGTTTTCTTGGTAAATGATACATCCGAGCACCCTTATTTTTTTTTCTTTTTCTGCCTTTTAAGGACATAAAAGTTGTTCTAATGTTCGCAGAAATTTGGCTCATATTCTATCTGAATTTCTCTGTGAACCTGGATTTCTGCTATTTTAGTTGGTTGACCTGGTTTATTACTTCAATTCTATCTTTGACATTGAATGACTTTAGAGAATAAAATGTTGGGGATCATGTGCCAAAAGACTAGTACAGGAATGAAGTTAACACATTAACTTGAATGATAAATTTCTAGCCCTAAAAACCATTGTAGCTCTACATAAGACAAAGCAACAGAACCATTTGAGAAATAGTGTTGAGTGTTGACCTTTTTTTTATATATGATTTTATCCAGGCAATACTTCCTCCTCATCTTGAAGAGTATCAGAGGCTGAGATGCAGGGTGGCTTATCATGCTTTGAGTTTCAGAGAGGAGGTTGAGGAACTTGCTACAAAAGTTCTGGATAGGTGTGCTACTTCACACTTTTCTTGGTGTCAGAAACACATGATACTTTCTGCTTATTTTTGGTATTCCTGCAGATTAAGAGCTTCTGGACGGCCATTTATTGCCTATGAACCAGGGATGACAAGAGAGGCTCTGGCATATTATGGCTGTGCTGAACTCTTTCAGGTATCAAGTATAAATTCCTGTAACATCATAAGCATATGAAAGACCTTAAGAGTCCCAAAGCTTTAAGAGCATCCCATTTTTATGTGTGGATATTTGTTGTTCCTAGGATGTGCACACTGAACTCATTCAGCATAAACGGTCATGGATGATCAAGCGTGGGATCATCAAGGGAAATCTCTCTGTAGATTCAGCAAAGCAGCGGCTCAATGGTTTGTGTCCTCTTATGCCAGAGGAGGTATTTCTCCATCCTCACCATCAATATGAAGTCTTCAAGTGTTTCTAAATATGCTTTATGTACTTGTCCCATGAACATGGAACTCTAATTCCCCCCTCCTTCCTTGGAGCATTAACTTTTCTCTGTAGCCTGTTTAACATAAAATTTCTTCGGAAAGATTTCTTGCTTTCTTGGAATTGGGGAGTAATGTTGTTGGCACAGGTAGTGAATTTTCAAGATCAAATTTTACCTGCCTGCAACCTCATTGTCTTTTCCTCAGGATAAGGGTTTGTCTGATAGTTTTATATCCAAGAAAGACTATTCAACTTGCATTATGAACGCTTTCTTGTTTCTGGGAACTTGGGAGAGGACTAAGTGGCCGCAAGACTCAAAATGAGAATTGCTACTTTTTTCCTGCTTTAGGAAAGCAATACTTCATTAGTTCGATTAAATGAGGCGAAAGTCACCTGATCTTGTGTAGCTGCATTTAGCACATGTTAGAATTGGATAGAGTAGGCTCACACAAGACTAATTTAGCAATTGATCTGATATGATTTTAGAACAAAATCATGATGCGACACCTATTGCTCTGCAGGTTGGCATTCTTCTTCGAGCATATGGTTACTCGTGGGACACAATAATTTATGTTTCTGGTGGCGAGGTCTTTGGTGGGCAGAAGAAGCTGATTCCACTCCATGCCATGTTTGAAAATGTCGTTGACAGAACCTCCTTAAGCACATCATGGGAGTTGAATAAAGTATATGGTCGTGAGGCTAATCTTGATGACAAAATTTCTAGGGCTCCACCAGTTAAGGAAGAAATAAAATTTGAAGCATGGAAAACTTCAGGTCCACGACCTCGGCCGCTACCGCCACCACCTTTACGGCCGAAATATTACAACATTGAGGGTTGGTGGGGTTGGGTGGCCGAGAGCGATAGAGAACCAGAAAGTACAGTTATGGAATTGAGAACTAACGCACACAAGTTACTCTGGGAGGCTGTAGACTATAGAGTCTGTGTTGAAGCAGATGTTTTTATCCCTGGATTTGATCGGGATGGTAAAGGAAAACCAAATTTTGCTAGTTTAGTGATGGGTCACAGGTTTTACCAGTTTGCTGCATCTAAGACATTCAGGTTGGACAGGTAATTTGGTTCCTAGATAACTTTCTGCTACTTGTTCAGTTTGCGTGCTTCCCCTGATAACTAGTGCATTGCTGCTGTGTGATGCGAGTACCGAGCTGTCGCTTGATTTGGGATTTCACAGTGTAAAACTCTGAAGTCCCTCAAATTTTTCGGGTTGTTTTTGTTGTTTCAAAATTTTTGGTCAATTCCTTTTTTTTTTTTTTAAATAAGAAAGAATGTAGCATTTGAAAGGCCAGCCTTGATATCAACTGTTTTCTGTTGCTCATCTCCATCCAGGAAGGTAGTGGCCAAGCTGTTGGGTGAGATTCGTGAGCACTTGTATCGAGCCAACCATGCTTGGATAAAATCAGTGCGCAGGCATCTTAAGCGGAACTTGATTGATGGATTGGCAAAGGAATTCATTGGATCAAAAGAACTATCTTTTCTCTCTTTTCCAATCCCTGAATGTTCTTGCACAAGGCAAATTTCACCTGAAAAGATATCTAATGTTTCAAGTCCTTCATCATCTTCAAAACTTCCAGCTTTTGTTGGAGATACTCATAGTTGCCCATCTTGGATGAATGGTTATACGCTTGCTCAGTCAAAGGACAAGGAATCTGAAGAGCAGCTTGAGGAAGATGATTCCACATCTGCTGGTTTGTTTTTTCGACAGAGTAATAATACTAATCAAGAGGCTGGGGATGGTGAAACAGTCAACAAAGAAGACACCCAGATGGAGGATAATGAAGAACTTGAAGGTGGAGATAGATGACCAAGTGGCAGAATTTAGTCTTGCCTTCCCTGTAGATGTGTATATATGTCTGACTGAAGTTGCTGCTTGTTAATTTAGTTATAGATGAGTCTTTATTGTCAGTTTCAGTTTTGACAGAGTTTGGTGTTCAACCGCTAAGGATGGCTGCAAATTTTCGGTCCAATAATTATTATTTCAAGGATAGTGTAGTGTCAGGATTTCTAGATATGATTGCTTTCCTTTAGGTTGAGACTTGCCGTACACAGGCTGATTCTTATAAAGCATCTGTGAGCGGAATTTATTTTGACCTGACCTTTCCAGCCTTCCAATCGTAAGAGCACTTGAGAGCAAAAAAGCAACCCTCGGTACAAGAAACTCTTAAGCTCTTCCTCGAGGGAAAGTAAATTTTCCTTTTTTCTTTTTATGCATTTCAATCTTCTTATGCAGAGATATGGTAAAGATTATGCCTAAGGTTTTTTTTTTTTTTGGGGTAAATTGGAGGTCTGCTTTACAATTTCTTCCACTGTATCACTCAATCTAACCCTCTCTCCGTGCTAAAGCTCAATTAACTCTTAAGATGCATATGTATGCATCTGATCCTCAGCTCCCTTAAGGGGTGCATCCGATCCTCGGCTCCCTTAAGAGCCCCTTATCAGGTCTCACCCTAAAAATTTGACATCTGTAACAACTCACGTGATTTCATTAATTCAATTCTACCCCGAAATCTATTTGGCTATTCCCTCCTCTTGAACATTACGAAATTCAGTCAGTGCATTAATCATCCAATCAATAAGAAATCAAATCAAACAAAAATCTATAAACCCTAAATCCATAATCAGAATTATTCTCAACCCTCTCAGCTTCCGATGTTTTCCATCACTCTTTACACTCTTTTTTTTTTAATTTGAATATTTGTAATTGACTTGGAATTTCAAAAAATCACTCTCAAATAACAGTGATTTACTTGATTTGGAATTCTAAAAAATCACTACTCCTATTATGAAAAAGAAAAATTTGTTTTCAGATATTAAATTTCTAAAATGAGGCCCAGTAAGGAGACTCCTTAAAGGGCCGAGGATCAATGCGGCATATACTTACTTTGAACTAGTCGGAGTAGGAATATTTGTTTTCCTAAAGAAGAAAGACAAAAGCACCGCACACACTGAGTGTGTTTGGATTACTAAATTATTCCAAATAATATTTCGCTTGTATTATAAACACATTTTTTAATTTATTTTTTTAGTTTCTCAACTATTTTTTATCTCACATACATCACATCACAAAAAGTGTTATCATAATTATTTCAAATAATACTCTATCAATCTATCCAAACACACTCACTTTTTTTTTTTTTTTGGCCCCGCATCTAAGTGAGGGAGAGACAAGCTATCAAGCGTGGGAACAAAAGCACGATTCAACGTGAGAAGCGCTCAACGTTTTTCCTCTTTCTTCCGCATGTTCTTGTTCAATGTTTGATCATTCTCTAGTTCGAATCCATTGAGTCGACCAAATCATTGACAGGAAACAAAAATACCAGTTACATTACATCTAGCAAACAAGTTACTCAAAAACCCTATAATCTAACAAATGCATTGAATTTTCAGGTATTGAACTGGCTATGGCAAAATTAAGGAGAACCATAAATAGACCGTATTATAAAATTGTAAATACGTTGTATGTTAAGTGACAAATACAGTATGAAAAAGAAAATTTCCCAGGATTTTAGCTTTATCAAGAACGTTTATGGTTTAATCATTAAAGTCTTGTCCATGATATTTGAATGCTTCAAAAGCTGTCTTTAAAAAGCCACCAGATAATTAGATGACATGAGGGAATGAAGCTGTCCCAAAACTGGAAACGACTGAGGACTGTTAAAATTAGTAGCATCCGAGATTGAGAACCATTGAACACGCAAAAGTGAATCTTGCTGTATTAATCCCCTCCAGGCGTGCATGCACGATGAATATTGTTGTATCATCACAGCTAAGATCCAAAGTTTCAGGCATTTTTGGTCAAAAATTAATACAGACTAGAATTGAATTGAAAGAAAAACAACTAACCACCCCCAGAGAATTCGTGCACGCCCCATTCCACGCTATTTACGAACGTTCCTTAAATTTTGTCTTTTCCAAGCTGGATTGTCATCTGATCATAACTTTAAAATCCCGTCCTCCCACAACCCATCTGCACTAATTCCTATTCTCCTGTTCGCCACTGGCCAACTCGTTTTTCTTGGCATGTTGAAGTTAATTTCTCGTAAGAGCAAAGTGTTGCATAACGTGATGCCACTGCTACTAATCTTGTGGATGGTAATCATCCCGGATCATATTTTATTCGTCAAATGCGATTCCATTAAAGGTCCTAATTTTGCTGCGCCAGCAGTATATGTTTTAGGTGATTCCTTGGTTGATAGCGGCAACAACAATGCTTTGCCAACTCTTGCTAAAGCAAATTTTTTGCCTTATGGTTCCAATTTTCCTACGGGACCTACGGGAAGATTCACTAATGGAAAAACCGTTGCGGACTTCGTAGGTACAGACACATCCATTCTATTTTATTCTGTTTTCATTTTTTTTTTTCGAACACGATAAATTCTATTATACACCTACACTAAGGAGAAAGGGTGGACTCAAAGGGTTGGATCAATGGAAAATTCGGAGGGAATTGAATCGCTATCAGACTAGATATGTGCCTTTGCACCCGTTGGTGAAATTTTCACAAAACCTTGGACAAGAATACAGGTCAAGGGATTCGATCCCTTGACCTACATCCAAGGAGAGCTTTAATGCTCTCCCTGGTGGTAGGAGTAGTTGGTTTTATTCTGTTTTCGTTTTTGGTGGGGGGGAACTTATAGTTGATTCCTTTTAATTACATGTCCTCTTTCCAGCCTCTATATATATATATATAGTCTTGTTCTCATTTATTTATTTGGTTGGCTCATTTGTTCTTTTTTCCAGCTGAATTCCTGGGGTTGCCATTGATTCCACCATATTTGAGTTTAAGAGGTTTTGCACAAGCAAATCAACCAGGGTTGAATTATGCTTCAGGGTCATGTGGCATTCTTCCTGAGACCGGCAAGTACATTGTAAGATGTCGAATAACTCTTTCAGCTTCTCTGTAACTCCTATAATTTACCTTTTTTTTTTCTGGTTTGTTTTTCTCCCCCTATTTTTGGCAACTTCTAAACATAACGGCTAATTGGCATTAAAAAAACAGGCGATGATGAGTTCATGCACTATTGTCAGTTTCTCTTCTCCTTGGATTTTTGTTTATTGCAAATTAACTGATGTCTTTGGGAATTATGAGCGAAGACAAGAAATAAATTTTCAAGCCCTGACATTAATTACATTGAATTCAATTATCCAAGTCTTTGAGTGTAATCTTAGATGTGTATACCAAAAGCTTAATTGTCACACACACATACTTGCTTATTTGCCATCAAATTAAGCTCCAAACTCAATTATGCTAAAGAGCCTAGGGGGAGAGTTTCCCAAATTCATAATATGTGCCATTAACTCGATGGTTTTGTAGCGTTTAGGTATGCACCATTCCACTTAAGACGAGCAAGCTTTATCTATGGAGTTTGGTTTTGTTTTGATGCTAAGGTGCCTAGTTTATTTACCAATATTGCAAACATTCTCAGGGCCAGTGCTTGAGTTTTGGAGAGCAAGTTGATTTGCTTCAGCTAACAATTGAATTGGAGTTGCCCAGGCTTTATGAGACCAAAGAAAAGCTTGCAACTTACCTGTCAAGATCACTATTTGCGGTTTCTATAGGAAGCAATGACTACATCAACAATTATCTTCAACCAATATATGACACCAGGACACGATTTTCTCCTCAATCTTTTGCCAAACATCTCGTCGATACCCTCTCCCTACAGCTTCAGGTACTCCACCCTTTTCATTCCTACCGCGCTATCTTATCAAATCTTCTGAGGCTGAAGCCAAGTTTCAGAAATATCAGGGAGCAAACACAAGAATTTGACCATTCTTCCATCTAATTTTAAGTTTAAAAAATGGAAAAAAAAAAGCAAAATTGTTGGATTGGGATTGTGGAGGGGGGGGGGGGGATGCAATTCTGATTTTTTTTTTTGAAGGATTTTGTTTCAACAATGTGATTTAAATATTTTCTTCCAACGGATTGAAAAGTAACGAATTTCCAAATCTTGGTGTCCGCAAAAAAGAAAAAAGGGGGATCCATTACTAGTGGATTATACAATCATTCACGCACATTTTTTTTCCCTTTGTTCCGGCAGAGGCTATATCGATTGGGAGCTAGAAAAATATTTGCGTTTGAAATTGGACCCATTGGGTGTATTCCATCGATTGCGAGGAATATCAAACATAGTGGACAATGCGTAGAAGACATTAACGGGTGGGTATTACTGTTCAACGACCAGCTGAGTTCGCTGCTGAAGAACCTGAGCTCCCAGCTCCCAGGCTCTAATTTCACTCTTGGTCGGATTCATGGCCTTGCTTATGATATTGCTAAAAACCCTTCAGCATACGGTAATTTTTTCTCCCAAAACATATTTTAAGTAGACTGCAGGAGCATGCACCGTCGATTAATAGTATGGTACATACCAGCCTCTCGTACGATCAAGAATTTGAAGATTTTCAAGTATCAACTAACGTTTCTGGATTTATTTTGCTCCAAGGTTTGCGAGATACAAGCAATCCGTGCTGCACTACGTGGGCGAACGGGACCTCGGCATGCATTCTTGGCCTACCACCGTGCCCGGACCCAAACAAACACTACTTCTGGGATGGTTTTCACCTCACTGAAGCAGTGTATAAGGTTGTTGCGGAAAGCTGTATCTGGAACTCTTCTATATGCAGTCCCAATAGTATTAAAGAGCTGGTAACAGTCTGAAGATCCTCATCATGGTGTTCAGGTGATTAAAATCTTTACAATGCATTTCCCAGATTATTGTAATTGGATTTTCCTTTATCTCTTCAAATTGTGCTCATCCTAATTGGCTCATAAATTTACTCTTCTTTTGTAGATCGCATGCACTCAGGGAGTTTGGGGCCTAATTTGTGTGCAGGCTTCAGATCTAGACTGTTTCAGTGATAGTCAAAGAAAATGATAGTAGTATCTTTATACAAATTCTTGTATGGAACTCGCACTTGGTGCATACAATTTAACAAGGAACGTATATACACATACTGTTGATACTTCAAAGCCGATGTATATATACCTTTTTCTCTGGAGAAATGAATCAGAGAACGGAACTTTGTAATAAAAGTAAAAAAAGCCAGAAGGAAGGAGACTTGTGTAGTCCACTATTTTTATATACAACAGAGCCTTGCAGCGATTTACTAACATGATGTAGCCGCCTTGGTAGTGTCGACGACAACAAAACCAAAACTTAATCCACCAAAGGATGACAAAACATATTGAAACTCTAAAAGAAGCAACAAAATTCTACTAGTACTTTACTAGCTATCTCGTGAAACCAAGGAACAAAATAAGAGGGGTGTGACTTCTTGTTAGGGGGGACTTCACTTGTCAGGGCAAAATTGTGAGGCCTAATCCTAACGACATGTATATATGCAGTGTCGTCGGTCTTAATCCTTTGATCAGTTGTTAATCAGTGGGCTCGTGATTGTTGATCGGTGGTCTGTGGCGAGGGTGATCTTTTACACCGTAGTCCTTGCGCATGAGGTTTACAACCTCATCGGCTGCCTCAAGAAATGCTTTTGAAGCATCTTCATGAGAGCTGGAGGCTCTGGACTTTTGAGACGCACCTGATATTTTTCTCTTATCGTACCCAAGCTTGTTCTCTCTTTCTGTATTCGATAATTTATCAACCTGCATTTCGCTTCCTCTCAGCCCTTTTCTTCCAGCAATGTTAACCACCTTAGCAGCAGAGGTCTCCTCACTAAGATCCTGTTTTGCATAACAAGCCTTAATTAGGTCTCATAACACGAGGAAATTAGACTGATATGCCAATTACAGATAATGAGATTATTACTAAAAGCCAAAGTATAAGAAGCAGATGCCCACATTTTTAGAAGGTGCATGGCCTTGCGGTGCAATCCCTGCCACCCACTTTCCCTTCCTTCTACTTCCTGCAGAGAAACAAATTAAGATAGAAAAGAGTTGGCTTAGGTAATTAAACTCTGATAAGTTTCTACCACTGATGAATATTTACTGCTGCTGAGAAAGTGTGCGTTTACACACACACACACACACATGTATATATATATACCTTCATGAGCACATGCAGTAGAGTACTTGAGAGCAAGGGAAACGATGATAAACCCTATTATCAATCCAGCAAATCTTACGGACGCCATGAATGCCTTGATCACTTCACTTCCTTTCACTCATCAACGTCTTTTTTGTTTTTCAACTAGGAAATGGGAAGCAGCAGAAAGAGCAGAGTGTGGTGGGTTTTTATAGAGTTCCAACTTCAACTTAAGACAGGAGTCAAAGGTAGGGTACGTTGTCTACAACTGGCATTATTATAATGCGGTTTCTGCCTAATTTCAGAACTTTGGAAAACTCAAGCGACAGAATATACTACTACAAGTTAAAGATTTTTTTTTTTAATTGAATATAATTAGTATAAGAAAAATTAGTATACTTTTTCTGAATATTAAGTAGTCCACCAGAGGTGTAATGTTGCAGAAATTTAAGCCCTAGAATTAGTATTGGAGAGTATGTCAGTGTCATAAATGAAAGAGTACAAGTGAGATTTCTTCTTAAGATTAGAACTGAATAAGTATGCTAAGGATAGGATATTCTGATCTCTGGCTTCACAAAGAAAATTGAGAGATTTGACATTTGAAGTACAGAAAGTTTAAGATCTTTCCAATGGCATCTTTGAAGGTTAATTACTTCATTCATCCGGACTGATCAACTCATTCAACTATTTTATGTACTATTAATTAAGAAAAATAGAAACTTCACTCGGTCATTTGAATAAAATGTGTGGGGAATTTCTAGACACAGTCAATGCTGTTTGAAAATCAGATTCAGTAATTTGTCAGGTGTGAGCTGTTACTGTTAAATAATACTTGTGGCCGGAATTTTAGATAATGGAGTCAATTAGCAAACCTCTGAGTCAGAGATTCGTTTCTGAGCATTGGGGAAAATAAGACGTTCGTCCTTGGATACCATACCATCACAAAAAAAAATATATATATATTCTTGATTAAGACGAAGTTATGTTAATCGCACTTTTACCCAATCATATGCTTAGCAATATAAACTTAAAATGAACACGATTTAGGAAACTATTCTTCATTTTTTGTATAATTAAGCCAAAAACATATGAAGCAATTTCACATACATTATCAATTGCGTTGAGCGTTGCCTCACCATCGCAAGCAAAATAATAGCAATAATGGTGATAATAATCCTCCTCCCTTTATCCCATTTTGATAGTTCTAGTTTTTTATTTTTTCAAAACAGTTTAAGAAAAAATAGTTAACTTTGTTGGAAAAGCAAATGCATGTTGCTATTTTTATAAAATGCCTTTACATTAAATAGAATACAACTTTATATTAATTATTCATGAAAACTTGAATTGATGGTAAAAAAAGAATCAATTCTCATTGATATATTAATATGTTTTGGAAAATTTAAATGTATTAAATGGGGTAGGTTACATTCATAACAATCTATATTAAATAAGGTAGTTTAATTATACTAATAACAATCTATGGGCCTGTTTGGAACCTGAGTTTTTTGGGAGTTTGTCTAAAACTTTACTGTAGTGCACTGTAGAAGTTTTTGAAAAAATTTTGTAGAAGTTTTTGTAAGGTGAAAAATTTTGTAGAAGTTTTTGTAGGGTGAAAAACTTTTTTTTTCCTTTTCTTTTTTTTCTTTCTCTTTCTTTTTCTCTTTTTTTTTTCTTTTTCTTTCCTCTCTTCTTCTTCTTCTTCCTTCCCCCTCCCCCTTCCCCGTTACCTCCGCCACCCCCAGCAACAACTCCACCAATGCCACCTCCCGCCACCCCTCTCCTCTCTTTCCCCTTCTCCTCCCCTGTGCCCCGCCACCCCCCTCTACGCCTTCGCCCTCTGCCCCGCCACCTCCTCCCCCACCCCTGCAAAAGCTCCCCCGCCACCCCTCCCTCTCCCTCTCCCTCTCCCTCTGCCACCACCTGAGTTTTGCACATGAGTTTTGCAGCAACAGAAATGATTTTTTTTTCCAATGTTCCATCTCCCTCTCCTCTCCTTATCTTGCCGGCAGAATAAGCAGCAACAACCGAGTGTAATTTTTTTTTTTTTTTTTTTTGCAATTTTCCTTCTCCCCAAGCTGCGGGAGGGGGAAAAAGGCAGAGGGAAAGAGGGGAGGGGGGAGGGAGAAAGAAAAAAAAAGAAAAAAGAGATTTTGGAAACCAACATATCGGTCAAAGGGGGAGGGGAGGGAGAGAAAAAAAAAAAAGAGGAAGGCTGGCAAAAGTTGGCCGGAATAGTTATCGGTGCCGGAAGCGGTGGTGGTCGGTTGGGTGGGGGAGGAAAAAGAAGAAAAGTTGAAGGGAAAGTTTTTTGTGTATTATTTTGAAGTGTGTAAGTAAAAAACTTTGATAAATTTTTTGGGGTTCCTGTAGCAAAAGTTGTTAAAAAATTAGTAGCTAAAAAACTTGGCCAAAAACTCCACTTCCAAACAAGCCCTATATTGAACAAGGGTATTTTAGAAAAATTAAAAGATAATTATATTTTTTAATTGAAAAGTTGACTATAATTTGGGACAGAGGAAAAAAGAAAACAGGACTATCAAATAGGACGGAGGGAGTTATAATAATAATTGACTCTGTTTGGATTGTAAATTATTTGAGATATTTTTATTGTAGCACTTTTTATGATGTGATGCATGTGAGATAAAAAGGTAATTGAGAAGATAAAAAGGTGTGTTGGAAATTGCAACAATGATGTAAGCAAATAAATTTTGACAAATAATCCTCAATCCAAAAATGAACAAGGTGCCGACGCTTGCAGGAAAAAATACTAGTGTAGCATTAGATTCTGCGCTGCTTCTCCGACGGGGCAGAAAGAATACACAGCGTGTGCTTGCCAAGCAAGTGTACTTGGAAAAACTTGGGGGGGACTTCGGCTGCACTTATCAAGGCACATCATCGAGCACTAGCATGAAATGAAGAGCTGTGGGAAACATGAGCAGGTGATAATTCATAGAATGGCTAACATAGGTGTCGATTCTTGAGCAAGTTTATGCATTGAAAAACTACAAACTTTACCGTAAGGAGCTTTGGCACCCGAGGCCAGTGGCCATGCATGCCTCCTCCCAACATTAGCCTTGTGATCATCCCTTGAGAAGAGCGTTCCCTGTTGTAAAGTCGGTTCCATCATCCCTGCGTGGCCTTCTTCAATCCACTGTACATCTTCCTCTGTTTTTGGCTCTGATGCTGATTTCTTTGCGAGGAGTTCCTGGCCGCCTTCAATCAAATAAATATTAGTGGTCGGCTATTTGATTCGAATAAAATGATGAAGGGCTGCTGCTGCATATGGTATTTTCCTTGCTGAATGAGCCAGCCTCAGGAGTCAGGACACAGGAGCGCTCCCCTCCGCCAATTCCAGTTAGGAGTGTGTAAAATCAAAAAATTTTGATTTACTGACTCGAATTCGAATTGAATTTTGAATTTTGAATTCGGTAATTCGAAATGGAAATTGGAATATCCGATTTCGAATTAGACGAAATTGGGTCGATTTCGGTAATAGGATTTTTCAAATCGAAATTTTCGATTTCGAATTCACGTTTCAAGATTGAAATCAAAATCGGAATTCGGAATTCCTATTTTGATTTCAAATCTGTTTTTCATATATATATATATATAATATTTATATATATGTAATATAACATTTATAATAATATATATGTAATATATATTATAATAATAATTTTTTATATTCTTGAATTTGGTGATTCGAAATTCTTATTTCGATTTCAAATTCGTTTTCATATATATATATATATATAATATTTATATATACATATGTAATATAACATTTATATAATAATAATAATTTTATATTCATGAATTTAGTGAAATCGGAATTTGCCGAATTCTGAATTGAATTTAGAACGAATTCGAATTTGGTCGGAAATTCTGATACCAAAATTTTGAAAAATTTCGATTTCAAAGTTTTGAATTACCGATTTTGATTCCGATTCACACACCTAATTGGAACGAATTCGAATTCAGAATTGGTGAATTCGAAATCGAATTCGATCAGAAATTCTAATACCAAATTTTTGAAAAATTCGGATTCCAAAGTTCCGAATTACAAATTTTGATCCCGATCCACACCCCTAATTCTAGTTCCTCCAGTACACTTACTACTTAATATATTGCTCGGTGCTCACAAATACTCCAATTTTAACAGGTGTTGATTGTTTCGATATCCTTCAAAAAATTCATCAGGCAACTTGGATAATTTGCCGATGAAAATTAAATCAAACGGATGAATGGTGGTCAAGTTGATAAATTGCCGTGTACTTGAGCTCCAGAGAAAAGGCTATGCTGGCTTGTAAGGTGATAGATAGGAGGTTCTCATCCTCGATCTTCAAGTACACGTAGACGTAATCCACGTAATTAATGAACAAGCTTTGTGCTGTTTTTGGGAATCACAAAATTATAGGAGCACTATAAAATGTTCTAAAAATAATGTAAGAAGAAACGTGAAACAGGAATTAATTACATTAACTAGTAACCCTTTTTCTGAATTCACGACACTTCACATGGATGCCACAGTCGTAATTTTAAGCGTATCTTACTGCGGTATCCTTATCACTGCTGTTGCTGTTGAGAGTAGTGAACATTAGATTAGAGTGGGACGATACCAAGAAAGATTCTACCCCTGATATTGTTTATTCCTTGTGCTTTCTTCTGTAAACATCTTCTCACTTGCAAACTTTTGGGCACTCACAAAATATCTTTGAAGCTGCTTCTCCGCAAGTTCACAAATTAAAGTAACAACTCCAACTAATGAATTTGGTAGATATGAGGTTACAGAGTTTTTGAACTGTGAATGCTCAAACCGTTGGCCCGATTTTCGAAAATAAATTGGCCAATTGTAGTCCTTGGACAAAACAACAAATTCTTCATGGTTAAATGCGACGAGATCCTGCAGGTAATTTTAGCAGACTTTGTGCTTGGCTCACCCTCCTAGAAGGTAAAAGCCGAACCAGAGAAAAGTTATGCTGAGGGTGCGTTTGAGTGCAATTGATAAAACTGAAATCTGAATTCGTTAAGTCATGAATTCGTTAAGTTTTAAATGTAATAATTTCAGTGTATATCACATTCGGTCATAAACGAATAGCTTATCACTTAATTTTGGGAGTAAATTTTACCTCTGAAATTCAGTGCCGCTTAATTTATTCATATGTTCAACTTTTAGTTATCAAATGGTCTGAATATGTTAAGATTTGAATCCATTAAGTTTAAGTGTTGAATTGGACTAACAAACAGGACCTTAGATGATTATATCGCCCAAATATATGAGTGACACGTATGACTACAATCTAAACTACATTATTATGCTCTCTTTGACGATAAAAAAAATAACTGCTTTTGTAAGGAAAATCTGGAAGGAGTTGTACTTCACCTGTTTCTCATTTGAGAACTCACCAACCCAATAAAATGATGCCCTCACATAAGCAGTTGTCAAACCACTACTTACAAAGCAGCATCAGCGGGTGACTGAAACCTAAAGAAGATATTCAGGCACGCAAGTCTGACATTCCCTATCACTTAACTCCTTATAACCAGCCTTCACTGAATTTAGAATAAATGAGAGACACTAGCACAGAAAGAGTAGAAGCACTCGGGAGACCAGTATTAAACATATTAGCTTCTTTGATCCTCGACTCGACATTTTTCCTTGACATCAACCAAGAATGTAGACGGTAGGGTATGTAGAAAAGGTTTGTGCAAGAGGGAATTATCTCACTTTATGCAAAATTTTTCCCTATTTGTGAGTTCATGTTTCACTATTCTTTTGATTACGAAGAAACAGGATTTGCAATACAGCTTTGAGGCTACAATAATAAGGTCAATTCTTATTTAAGGACATAGAACGGCACAACCCAGAAACTGACAAGTGCGAAAGGACAACAAATAAGGTAGGTTAGTCACATTTATGCCTTCCTATAGCGAAAATCAAACGGTGGGATTATGGCCTGATGCTAAAGGTCTCTAATTCACGTCCGACTACTTTATGTATCAATACTGTTACAGTCCGACTATATGTTAGAGTATGTCCCCTTTACTCAATGCAGCTGCAAAGTACTGAAACAAGCCAGAAATCTAAAATGACCATGTAGTTTCTCTCCATAGACAAAGGTTCTGAAGACTATCTGATCAGAAAGAATGACAATTATAGGGCATCTAGGAACAAGAGTTAAACAATAAGCAGTTAAATCTTACTTCCCATCACGAAATTATTGAACACGTCAAAAAGAAAAGCACAAATCAGCAGTGATCTTCAAAACCCCTAGAATGAGCTTTTTATTGATTTAAAGTTACCATGTATATCCAATTTCAGTGACCTGTGAACCATCGCCAATGGGCTTACCAAATCTAAGCGAGAAGATGAAATTAAGAGCAACCAAATGAAACTAGGAAAGAGGAGAAAATGGCAAAGTATCTCAAAAAATGAAGCAGAAATTTTAATCATGCAACAATCTAAACAGATTATTGACATGGAAAACTAAAAGATATTAACAAAGTAACCACATAACCATATAAATGGCTCATCATGGTTGCATGGCAAATGGAGAATTAGCTTCTTGCATTCAGAAAGGCTGCCTAAAATGTGGGACCGCATTGTCTTTTATACACAAGTTTAACAACAAAATTTCTTCATCACCGTTAGGCTCCAGATTTGACCATTCTAGGTGCACCTCTGATGGTACTTCATGCCTGTACTGCTCCAACATTAAAGGATGAAGCGACAACCTCCAAAGCCGCAGCACTAATCAAAATGGACTATTGCTTAGAAAGATGTACTACTAAAGACAGGCTTCAACGTATTAATTTAAAAACATGGTACCAAATTAACAGACCGATGCATCAAATCTTGGCTCATAGAAGCAGACCTGGCTGTTGTATGATTGAAAAGCACAGCCAGCAATCCAAGACCAAGCCTTCTTATCCACATCATAAAGAAGGCTCTTACCTTGGGTCCAAGATGTAAAGCAAATTAAATTATCCTGTCCAAAGCATTCAAATCTTTCAGCCGATAATCTCAAAAGAGCTCGGAAGTACCTAGGTGGCATCCTACTTATCTCAACCCAAAGAATTTTTGTATGATCCAATTCCCAGATCTTCATACTCTGAAGATTGCTGTAAAGGCCTATTCTCCCCACAAGAAACAAGCGTTTCTGAGTACCCGCAACAAGATATCCATCCAGCAATGACCGAGGAAACTTTGCTGGTATGTGTTCCCATTGCCCTGTATCCAATCGATACATCATCAGACCAAGTGGTGAAAGAGTTTCCAAATACAACCTTGAGTCGCAAAATGCCATCTTCGAAGAGCAGAGATTCACAGCAGGCATTGTTTGATGAAGTGACCACTTGCTGAGCTTTGAATCATATACTTCTGTTGGCAAAGACTTATCACCATATATGTCACTAGTTGCAATGACTTTAAATGATCGATCCATCCGATCAACGACCATAATCAACTGCCTTTGTTGATTGTAATGCATGCTAGGCAATATCCTCCAACTTTGGGTAAGAGGATTACAAACCAAAGTCTTGAAAGTCAGCCCATCTACGCCCGAGAAACAGAGAAGACCGCCGGAGGAACCAACCAACCAGAATGCCCACAGCGGTAAAAAGGTAAATGGGATCCTAAACCATTGTTTTAATGGCAAACTAAACACTGAACATTGAGGTGTCTGCGGATTCCTCCAGAAAGTCAGAAGGCAAGGTCCATGAGAGGGCACTTGCGAATGAAACTTCAAAAAGCTATTATCTTGCAAAATAGAATTCCATCTTCTACAAACAGATCGAAGTCTAAATATCATGAAAGGCGGTACCCTAGCCAAGATTTCATTCAACAAATCTTCAGGTAGCATTGCCCATATGTTGTCTTCCATCTGAACATCCGGCTGAACAGCCTTGTTAAAAGTGGCAACCGTCTCTTCATCTAATCCCCTTGGTTTGGTCTTAATCACTTTTTGCCTCGAAGGACTTGTGTTCCTTGACCCAATTCGACCCAGTGGGCTAGTATTTCTTGACCCACTGCCCCCAAAATTGGTCGCTTGCCTCTGAAAACTATCCTCCTCCCGAAGAGCTCCATTTCTAACCAGTCGAGAATATGGCAATCTAAACCCTGATTCAGAAGATTGCCCCACTTCAACCATGGTACCAACACCCCCACTATCCCAATATCATCTGCTGACTTGAATAGCCAAAATTGAATCTTTCCTAGGCCCCATCCAATTGAACATCCATGACTATGTAGATAGCATCAGAACCAAACGAAGACGGAATCTCATCCAAGCAAATACCTAAAACCCGAATAACTGAATATTGGATGTTATCAAACATCATATGCAATCCCTAATTTTAGAAAGACTGCACCAAAAAATGGGAAATGCTGCTTCAATTGGAAAAATATACAGTTAGATCAGATAAGCCACGGGCCTAATGACTGAAAGCTCAAAGAATCAAAAGAACAGCTGGAATTTCACTGTACCGGTGAATGCCTTTTACTCTATAGATCCCGTCAATTAACTCTCAGTGAAGAACGGGATGAAGTCAACAAAAAGTTGAATCTTGACGGAGCTATCAGCACAAGCATACAAGGGAAATGGAAACTTTGTAGGAAAATCTGAGATGGGTTACCTCGGGGATGAACAAATAATCGTGAAAATCAACACTTCTAGTGGGCTTGTTCAGGTAGCAAGAATCTTACTCAACAGGCATAGGTCGATGTACTTTTTCCCCATTCACTCATATTCTATGTCTTGCCGGTGTCTGCTGTAACTTAACTCGACGTTTGATTGTTTTTGTCGTTACTCTAGTTAACGTGTGAAATTTTTTTTCAAAAAAAAATGTATGAAGTTTTGGGCTAACTTACAGCTGTCCTCGCCACGCCGATTCAAATCACAAGGCTTCAGAGAGCGCGTCATGGCATCAAGGAATAAGCTCTTGAAATCGCGGTCGTTTATGCCGGCCTCCTTCAGATGACGTGGATAAAAGCGTGAAAATTATGAGCAAGGTTGGTTCGCGCTTTTGCGTGACTCATCACAAGCCAAGGTTTATGAATGGTGTTCTTGCACCATAATATTTGCATCTTTACGTGACTGAACTTTTTGAAAGCGTGAAGAAGTTGCAATCTTCAGCATTGTAATAAGTTGTGCCTTTATATGAATGTAAATCTAAAATTGTCCATTTTTCAGTCTGTAACTGTAATTAATCAAGACACTGAAGCACAATCCATTGCAAACCACGCCTTTGCACCTGTTATTCTTCATAAATAATAGCTTTAAAAAAATGACCTAGTAAGTACTCGAATTTGTCCAAACATTGAGAGTAAGACAATTTATTGATGGTTAATTCGTTGTTTACATCACATTCCCAAAGTAGTAGTCAAATATTGGGATGTTTTCTTTTTCCCCTTCAGCGGAGGGAGGCTCCTTTCATGGGGCGTTTTCGGTTAACATTTCTCTCGTCTCAGGTGAACTGGTGTTGTTGGGAGCATTGCAAAAGCCTGTTGGTATATGGACGTATACATGATTGGGTTGGGCTCCGCTAGGATATATATTGTCTACGGTGGCTGAGGCCCTACCGGCCCAGAAGAAGTTGGCTGGCCTTTTTTTTTGCAGGGGATAAAGAGGAGGCTAGCTGGCCATTGGCTGCTTGTCAGGATTAATTATTTACATGGCTCCTGCAAATAGTATGCAGAACTCCACAAATCGAAATTTGAATATGCCGCCTTAGCATTGTGGTCCAGTTTTAATGAGTACATGAAATAAAAATTGAACTAGCCTCGGTCTGAGTGTTTCCCTCTCTCCTTTCTCCCACATCGGTCTAGTGAGGGTTGAGTGATGAGAGTTTAGGTCCCTTGATCCAACTTGAAAGTCAGCAATTGTCTTTTGAGTTTGATTGAGGATTAGGTTTAAAATTTCTTCTTCTCTATTGTTGGAAAAAATGAAATAAAAATTGAGCAAAAACAAAAGGAGGCAGCGTCATCTTTTGGTTTTTAGTACTTGCATTGCTTCATTGTAACATGGCGGTGTAGGACTGTAGGGCATGGTCCGGCGTAATTCCAAGATGGAAAATTTTGCCACAGTAATTTTCCACTTAAAAAATATTTCCAAACTAATGCAGCTTCAAAATTTATTTCCCTGCTAATATGGTTGTTGCCACACGGAATTTAAATATGGGAAACTAATCACGCTTAAACTTTCGCTTTTATCTTCTTTCATTTTGAGAGGCAAATCCCATTAAAATGTCAATCACTAATCTTAAGAGCTTAATTGTTAATTCACATTAGACAAATCCTTAATTATCTTTCAATAGCTCAAATTTTGCTACTTCTTCTCTATTTATTATTCATTGTCTACCTTTAGGAAATTTTTAACATATTTATAAATTTCTTAAATAATCATAGCAACTAAAAAAATTTTCTTACCATGTGTGTGATGAATTGCCATACAGATAAATTGAAAATCTTTAGAGATCTATTGTGTTATTTAATGATTTTTTTTACTATTAAAATGCATAAATATAACTCCTTTAAATAACGACTACTCACTAACCTTGGTGTTTATTCTAATGCCAATTATGACTTGCTTAGATTTTTTATGATGGGTCAAAAAAAGCAATTTTTTTATTTCTCTTTTCCTTTAAAATTTAACTTGTATAGTTCACGCTAAACTATGATCATTATTTTGGAATAATTACTAGTGTGTCATACATTCAATTTTTCTGAAATTTCGTGAAATGTATAAAGTCAAGAGTTCAGTGCATATGAAAATGCACGTAACAACAAAAAAAGAAAGAAACTTGTGATCTAACCTCAAGAATAATGTTAAGGAGGAATAATGACAACAAAAGAACAAATGCGGAATACAACCGAAAAATAGGATATACATGTAACATGGGTTTGCAATCTGGTGCGGCGATATGCATGGCACCAAATAGACAAAAAAAAGAAGAAGAAGGAAGCTCGTAATATAAGGAAAAATAATTACAAGTGATTCTTTTCTTTTAATAGGATCGTATGTGACAATAAATGGATTAACAAGGGAAAAAAACTGAAAGATAATTGCTTTGGAATTATTTTTTAAGAACTAGATTATTTTGACCAAAAATCCAGAGCTGAAGTTTAAGCGTGATTAGTTTTTCATATTTAAAGTCGCACGGCAACAAATATACTAACAAGGGAATAAATTGGAGGAAGATCATTGTGGTAATAAACTCGAAAATTTCACATATTAGGCTACTAGCTAACATTATAAGAAATGTAGATTAATGTTAACTAGAAAAATTCCAATTGATCGCGTGTATCTCTCTGTTTTTCTTTTTTTTTGCCTTGAAAGGAAAAAATATAAACACGAGATTCTCTATATATCTCCTTCAAAAAAAAGTTCCCATTTTCGTTAATTTTCAAAACAGAATGGTCTAAGTTCAGCGTGTTTACAAAGTTTCCTTTCTGAAGTTCCAATCAGCCCGAAGATATTGAACAATTCCCAAGGCAAAAGCAACGATTTTTTGACCTTTTTTATTTTTTTAAGAAATATTTAAAATCTGTCCCAATAGTACTACAGCTCTACTTTTCCCAATACAACAGTGCAATGTCCACAAGAATAGTTTTTTTTTTTCCCTGACGTAGTGGGTATCCGGGATTTGACGGATTATATTTCCGGGTTCGACTATTCCCACTTCACTTGTGCCCCCACCCCCAGAAGACACAAGACGATAATCGAACTGTGACCACACGGTGCCAGGACCTAAGGAGACACCTCCAGCACCAGCCGAGCCAACCCTGAGGGGTGTACACAAGAATAGTTGAGTTGAGTGTGTTTAGATAGTATGACCTTGTTTGGACAGCCGTTTTTCAAAGAAAAATTGCTACGTTTTCGGTGAACATATTTTTCAATCACCTTTTTACCTCACATATATCAAATCGTTACAGTAATTTTTCTACAAATAATATAAAAAAATATAATCTAAACACAACCTAAATTATTTACACAAATTTATCTACTTACTTTATATCATAAACACATTTTGCAATCACATACGTGTCATATTTTATTTATCGTTAAACCAACAAACCAAATCCTCCAAGTCATCAGATAAGTCCATCCATCCACAGCCAATCACAGAAACACTCTACTACCACTACTGGCTCCATCATAGATACTTACACACACATGCTACTACCTCAAACAATCGAAAAGGACAAAGCACAGCAAACTAGCTATCAGGCAAAGGGATGTCGGACCCAAGTTCCCGACGGACGGACCTCTTCCAGTCTTCCCTCAACCCGGCCCAGACTTCCCACTTCCGACACCATCATCCTGTCGAAGCCGTTAAACTGTCTCATCTTTTATAACTCAAAAAAATTTATCATTTTCCTCGAACCCCCCGGCCCCCCACACGTGTCAAATAACCAGATCCACATCACCATCTTTTCGTACAACCTGGACCGCTCCAAAAACTCATGTCCTTAAATCTCACGTGCCTCCTTCCCTTTTAACGGCGAGGAAATCCCTCCTCTTTTCCTTCCCCACCTCCGTTCAAACTCTCTCCCTCTTTGTAAATCTATATACATTTCTATACACACTTCTTTTTTGTATGTATTACGGCTAAAATTATTTTCTTGTAATTTATTAGTAGTGCGTAATATATCTATATATATCTATATCTATATTATTAGTAGTATGATGGTGGAGGAGTTTATTATTGTATGCACAAATCTAATCTAGCTCGTAGAAGCCCTAACATTAATATGGAGCGCCTTCTATGTTCCCAATCCCGCAATCCTTTCTAATGTTACAAGAAGAGAAGGTTTTTTAAGTATAGATATATTTGATTTATTCGGAGGTATATTTATTTACATTGGAGGGAGGGATGGGGGCCGTGACGTCCACGATGGCTGCCAAGTTTGCGTTTTTTCCGCCGAATCCACCCTCGTATGGGGTGGCAGAGGACGAAGGGACCGGGAAATTGAGGATGACGGGAGTCGCCGAGAGGGACAACGTCGACGTTTTGAGGCTGGCGACGAAGAGGGGGACCCGGATTGTGGCTCTCTACTTTAAAAACCCGGCTGCGTCCCTCACTTTGCTCTACTCCCACGGCAACGCTGCTGATCTGGGCCAGATGTATGACCTCTTCAGCGAACTCAGCCTTCATCTACGCGTCAACTTGATGGGGTGCTCTCTTTTTTGGCTACTCCCAGTTGTTTTCAGACCATTCATGCATGTATTCATATGTCACTGCTACAAAAGATTTGATTTTTAATGCAACCATGAAAGCGAGTGCGGTAGATTTAGCTACTGAGTTCGTGATGGGCCACTGGAGAGTTACTGGTTTTATTTATTTTTTTGACAGGGGAGATTGACCGCGAGTTCTAACCATTTTGCGATGCTTATTTTTTATGTTTCGATAGTAATTGGTATTTGATTGTTGGGAGCGGATCAGTAGCTCATGCCTGATTATATTGCTTTTCTCTGACAATTTAAAAGACTTGAAATTGTTAGGGAAGCTTATATTTCAAGTGGTTTTAGTTTTTAATCCTTTTTTATCCTTGTCGAGGTGAGGTGGATGAAAAGAAGGCAACTTTTTGTGCAGAGACGACAAGTAGAACTGCTTTCTTATATATGCTTGTGCATGTTAAACTTATTCACATCCTGACATTTGAGATTTGTTTACCCTAAAATGTTTTGGGCAGGTATGACTATTCAGGATATGGACAGTCTACTGGAAAGGTAGAGTATGGAGTCTTGAGTCTAACTTTTTTCTTCCATTTCGAAGTAGTTTCTGATTTAGGGCATGCTCGACTAAGTTGTCTGTTTTAATATTTGTACTAGCCAAGCGAGCAGAACACTTATGCTGACATAGAAGCGGCATATAGATGTCTTCTGGAGAAATATGGGGCAAACGAAGAAGATATAATATTATATGGGCAATCTGTTGGGAGTGGTCCAACTTTGGATTTGGCATCCAGATTATCACGGTTAAGGGCTGTGGTTCTTCACAGTCCAATCATGTCTGGTCTTCGTGTTATGTATCCAGTGAAGCGCACTTATTGGTTTGATATATACAAGGTAGCATTCTTTAACGTGACTATGAATGTGAAGCCAGTCCTCATGTCTGATCAATTTTACCCACACTCAATTCTCATTCCTGCTTAACTCTGCCTTTTCTTTTTCCCTTTGTTTTTATGAAATGCAGAATATCGAGAAAATACCATTGGTTCAGTGTCCTGTTTTGGTAATCCATGTAAGTATTATCTGCTGTTCTACCATTGTCTATGCTGTATCAGGAGTTTTTCTCCACTCAAAAGAAAAAATTGGGACAAGATGGAATTTTAGTGTAATTATTTTGCATTTTCTTTTCTTATGATGTTGGTAACTTACTTTGTTTTTTCTTTGTCCTTTGTTTTTTTTGACATTTTGCAATAGTAAATGGAAAACCCCTTTGCCGGTATTCCTTGTTGGCTTCATCAGTGGCATAAATGTTGTACAATAATTTCATATAGTGATTCACCATGCAATGCAGCTGGACCTTCTCAAATTGGAAATTTCCCAGTTGCTGTTCTTAGATATGCTGCTTTTGGCATTTACAGGGAACAGCAGATGACGTTGTGGATTGCTCTCATGGCAAGCAGCTTTGGGAGCTATGTAAAGAGAAATATGAGCCATTATGGGTAAAAGGCGGCAACCATTGTGATTTGGAGCTTTATCCCGAGTATATTAAGCATCTGAAGAAATTTATATCAGCTATAGAGAAGTCATCGCATTTTAGAAGTGGTTCAATGCCACCTTCAGATCAAATGGACGCTGCCCGTAACAGCACAGATTGTAGACCTAGATCAAGCACGGATCAGAGAGAGAAGTCTAGGCTGAGTATTGACCAGAGGGAGAAACCTAAAGCAATGTCAGACCTTAGAGAGAAGTCAAGAGCCAGTGTTGACAGGAGAGAAAGATCTCGAAAGAGTGTGGATTTTTCTGAAAAAGCAAATAATAGCTCAGAACAGCCGGAAAGAGCTAGGAACAGCATTGACCGGTTGGATTAACTTTGCTGCCTAAGCTTACATTTTTTGTTTTTTGAACTTTGGGATATTAGTATAGATGCAAAAGCTTTCTTTCTTGACTGTTAAAATCGGTGGTGCAGCTTTGGAGAGATGATGAGATCAGCAGTATTGTGCAATATTGATTGTTTCAAGCCTGCAGGAGCAAAGATCTGAGGATGAAGGAAAGGTCGGTGTAAAAGATATTTTTATCTTATTTGCTCTTTTCATTGGCCAACAATTTGTTTGATTGTCCAGTGAGAGATCTCCTTTATGCTATGTCCATAATTGCAGTAAAGCAGTTTAAGTTTGTTGGCTTATTTACTCCAATATTGTTCATTTTATTCAAAATTAGATACTGTATTGATGTCTTTATTCTTCTTCCATAAAATACATAAGTCGAGTTCAATATGTTTGGAAGAAGAATAAAAACATCATTGTTAATCCTAATTTCGTATAAATACCCGTTTAAGTTTGGCACTTTTATGTTTGGAATTTATGTCATTTAATCATGCAATCTTTGTGCAAGAAATTAGTGACTCTATTGCTCAGTCATGCAACATCTTGTGTTTGTGATTTTTCTTTTCTAAATTTTGCTTTGTCTAGGGCTACTAGTTTAGCCACACCCTAAAATGGAAACGAGGTAAGGTCATCTATCCCTTTATTCAGAGGGTAGGAGATAGAGATCCCTATTATTAGATTGGTGAGTGGCATCGGTGCACAAGATAAGACCACAGACACATGCATTGATCACCTATATGTTTTTTTATAAAAAGTTGATACAAGAAATCTCCTCTTTTTAAAGCCTTAAATGCTTGCAGTTTGTGTTCTAAAGGTTCTCTCTCTTGATGTATGGTTAATATTTATCAGGATATGCACGCTTAGAATGACCAAGTTCCATGTTCCTCGTCAACTGGCTGAGCTTGTCATGGTGAATTTTAAACTGGTCCAGGCTTGCCTTCTTTCTGTTGTCTGTGCGCTTTCTATGGATCACATGTGCTGAATGGCTTCAAAGAATTAAGGCTACTGAGAACTTTCTCTTCCATGTAAAGGTTTGCCTAGCTTGGATGATTTGTACAAATATGCGTTCATTGACCTCACAAGACTCGAAAACTTATACATATTTTGAGGAAATTACTTGGGAAATTAAGAAGGGGTTGGGATGTATAGCAGGGAAACAACTAATTTATGGCTTTTCCTTTCTTCAATTTTTATTCCGTGAGGGAGCTGGTGGCCGTGGAAGGGCAGGAATCAGGGGCCTGGTCATGGTGTCATTTTGATAACTTTATCTTTACAGGGTTCCACTGTAGTTTAACTTGCTCCGCTCGTCTTTCAGTTTCCAGTCTTGACGCCTTGGTGGGTATAATCCACATTTCCTAAGTTGGAAGACGTTCTATCCATCTCTACCTGGGAATTGGACAATGTCTTGCATACCCAGGAAGAAAAAGCATACAGAAATAATAAATAAATAAGTAAAGGCTTGTTCTTCAGCCAATGGGCATCAAGAAGTAAGCACCCCATATAACGAAGGAGTTTTGGGTTCAAAGACCATTGTTTAACCATTTCATTGTCAGAACGTGTGTATATATATGTATTGTATATATATGTATGACAGGAGGAGGTGGTGGTAGATGGCAGCTAATTTTTCCGGTAAGTGCAAAGACAGCCGTCGAATTTGTCACAACTCACAATGTTGAGCAAAACTATAAAGGTTTAAAGTCGTAAAATCCCATATAGTACCTATAATGTATTTCGCCTCTTCTCTTTCAAGCTTCCATTTCACTTACAAAGGCTCAAGTTCAGCAACATTTTGTAACAATAAAGCATTCGACGACTTCAGTAGAGGTTAAAATCCTATATAGTAATTAGAGACACAGAAACGCCGCCATGGCTGCGGCTCTTCCAAGGCTTTCGCTCTCGGGCACACTCCTGGTGCACCCCAATCGGAAAACACCAACAGCAGCGCTAACGACGTCATCAGTGGACACCAAGCAGAGATTGCCTTATAACCCACATCGCACCTACCCTGCTAAACCCCAAAAACCCCAACTTGATCTGACTCCCACGCTTTCCACCTCCAGCATATCGGTTTCCGACCTCCTGAAACGCGCCACTCCCGCCCCCTCCTCTACCACCGCCAAAGGTATAGTTAAATTACTAGTTACAAGTAATTAAAACGCAATTATTGTACAGAGGCCCAGAATACACCTTTTTTTTCTTTAAATTCAATTTGAATTAGCTGCGGGGTATTATTACGATAGGGACTCTCTGTGAAAGTGAAATGACGTACTTGGGATACGAGAGATGGCTTCCCAGTCCTCCCAAGGTGGAGAAGCCTCGTTCTGTTTTCAACGCGGCATCGTTGGCTTACATTGGAGACTGCATTTACGAGGTTTTCTTCTTCTTTGCTGTGCTTTTTAAACTTGGGGATGGGAGTTCAGGAAGAGTTTGAGAGTTAAATTAAATAACAATGGAAAGTTGATGGTATTTGGTAAGTATCAGAATGGCTACTGCTGTTGCCATAACTTGGTGCTAATCAGATTCTCGGCCTGAAAATTTGCGAGTAAAAATTGTATACGAAAGAAAGAATATTCTTTTGATAACTCCACACTAGTAAATTTTCGAGAATTTAATAAGTTAGCTGCTCTGATTTTTTATGTGGTTAGAGAGCTAATGATTTTCTCTTTTGAAGGTTGGTTCTTTTACTAATCTGTTTTGCTTTTACTACTTCCTGAATCTGATGATGCAGTTATATGCTCGAAGACACTTTCTTTTTCCTCCTTTGAATATTGAAGAATACAATGATCGTGTGACGGCAGTTGTGCGTTGTGAGGCCCAAGTAAGAATAGAATTCTGGTTTTCTTTTCATATAAGCTGAGGAAGTTTTTGCCTAGATTGCGTCTAGTATGTTGTACTTGTTTCTATGAAGTTACAAAGATTGTTGAAGAAAGCAATCTCATGAGCATAGAAATCCTTGTAAGACCACATATTTTGCTGCCATCCATCTAGGGCTGTCAATGGGCCGGGTCCGGGCCGGAATTCATTATTCCGGACCCGGACCCGAATTACTATGCCGGATCCGGACCCGACCCGTTTATCCGACGGGCCTTTTATTCTATGTTCCGGATCCGGATCCGGGTCTACCCGAATAAATTTACTAAAATTTATAATTTCTAATAAAAATGAGAAAATAATATATTTGTAAACTAATTTCTAACTAATGCAAAGAAAAAACCAAATAAGAAAAGAAATCAAATTAACTTTATTAAAATACATCACCCTAATCAAATTATATTGATAAATATATATTTTTTAAATTATTAATTCATTTATATCCGGATCCGGGTCTAATACGGGCCGGAATACTATATTCCGTATCCGACCCGTTTTTTTGTTTGACAAAACGGATCCGGGAAACGGAATTAAATCCCTACCCATACCCGCAATAATTTCACGGATCCGGTCCGGATCCGGATCTAGACCCGACCCGTTGACAGGCCTACATCCATCCCTAGCGTGGTTTAGTGCTGTATTCATATCTTAGGCTTTTTATCATTTTTTGTAGAAAGTGTTCAAATTGTAGTTTTACCCAAAAAAAAAAAAAGGAAAGGAAAAGAAAAAGTTTCTTTTCATTTTCTTTAAATTGGTTTCCCATTCTTTCACTACTTGTTGCATAAGAGAGTTGGTTCAGCTGAATAAAGAGTGAATCTATGTCTGCGTTCTATATTGACTTCCATTTCTTTTGTTTTTTCTCTTCCCGATTCAAATGCATATTCCTTGTTGTTTCCCAGCACAAATATGTTTAGAATCTTTTTTGATGTACTTGCTATGTTTCAGGATGCGATGCTGCAAAAACTTATTAATGATGATTTCTTGTCAGAACAAGAAAGGTTGGTGTTATGTTTATTTCTTAAAAGTGCTTCTTCAGAATTTTAAATTGTATGCAAACGTATCTTCTGTTGCAGATGAATAGGCATAGTCATTCCCTCGAGGGTAGAGAGAACTCAAAGTTCATTTACACCGAAGTAAAGGGGAAATTGTTGATATTCTAGTCTATCAGATGAAACAAACTTCTGAAGAATAATAATATTGTAGATTGTCGGTCCTGCTTCCTGGGCCCTAAGACAATGGAAAAAACAACTATGAAAGTCCCAAAGTTGATAATCTTAAGAGAAAAAGTGTCTCTATGAGATTTCTATGTTTCCGTTGCACTGGGGAGCAATTTCATCTCAAGTTGCTGCTGCCATTTCTTGGGAACCATGATCATTGTTTTCCAGAAGTTGTGTGTATGTTATTACAACTGCAGTTGTCTTAAGTGTGGCATCTGATAAGCACTTTGTGCAGGGATGTGCTTCGTTGGGGGAAAAATGTTGGTTCATCAAAAACAAGGACCAAAAAGCGTGCTGGGGTGGCTGTTTACAACAGGGCCTCTTCACTGGAAACTCTTGTTAGTTCTTCCTACTTACTGTACATATGAGTATTCATAGATGTATACGTATGTTAAGAAATTTGTTGATTGACTTTCATGTTTTTCCCTCCATTTTCAGTTTGTCAGTTCTATTGGGATGATACTAGGAGAGCAAACCATTGTTTAAAAATATTCATGTCATTCTTGTGTTAAACTTTGGTCAATTATCTCAATGTTATGCATCTGTTTTGTATCACCTCATTTATCTTGCAAAATTTGGTACGCAGTCATTTACAGCTCCATACTTAAATTTATTGATGCAAAGAGTTGAGATTAGGTTGTTTCTAAGCATGTTATCCTCTGTGGTTCTCCCCATGAAAAAGCAACTTTTATTGGGCATTCTACGAATGTGTTCCACAATCATTCTGAGATTCTTTTCTCTATGACCATATCTAATGAGATGCTTTGTTTCCTACAATTTATCTCTGTTACCACAAAGTTTTGATTTCAAGTGAAACAGTTTTATGTCAATTGTAGGTTGGCTATCTGTATCTGACAAATGTTGAACGTTTAGAGGAGATCATGCTGATGTTGGGCTTCTGTTCTGGTGCTTCTAACCAGTCAATTCCAAAGGAAGAAGACAGTAAGAAGTAGCACTTTTATATCCCAAAAAGTACAATGAGTTTCGTGTTATATCCAACTCCTGCTATATAGTTGCCCATTGTAATGCATGAATGCTTCAGTGTTAGAAATTATAGAAAATAAGTTTTTCACAGTTTTGGGTTGCAAGAGAATAACTGAGTTGAGGTAAAAATGGAGCTTCTTTTATAATCTGGGGGTAAAAACAACAAAATGCTCAGTCAACAGTTATAAACATTAAGCAACTTTATCCAAACTCATTTGATTGCTTCTCAGATGCATTTTAACTTATTTTGCTTACGTCACAAACACAATTTCGAATCAACTCAATTTCCAATCAACTTCTGATCTCACATACATCACATTATAAAAGATGCTATAGTAATTATTCAAATAATCTCCTATCCAAACACTAACATCTTTTTAGTTCTTCTTGAGCCTTGCTCTGAATGTAGTTAGTACAAGTGTTTTTTATTAATAGGGCAGTCTCTGAATGAAATTTCTGCCAGGTTCCTGGTGGATGCAGATGTTGTATTTACAGGCAATCAGACTTTTTAATTGATAGCCTCATCTGTTGCTCGTCTTCCTGCAGGCAACTAGAATTGCGGGTTATGTGAATTTTCAATGTCGCAGACAATGGCAATTTGGCGATGGTGATGACGAAAGACAATCTTTTGCTCCAAATTTTCATAGTTGGCCCTTTTTACTTCTGCATTGCCTGATGGTAAAATACATTCTTATATTGTTCCTAGTAGTTGAAAATCATTTTAGGTCCTTAACTAGAAAGATGCAGTACTAAAGTAACTCGCATAACTTTTCTCAGGCATAGAACAATTTGAACGTTTGTTGATATTTTGGTACAGCTCCTTTTTGCACATTGGTGTTTCAGAACACAACTGTCAGATGCCAAGATCAACATGATATAGGCTATAGCCAGGACCAAGTACCCAGTGCCCAGCTATCGTCTGAACATCACTACAGAAGTTGAAAAATCCGAAGCGGATCATGCTTTAAACTCTGCTCGAATATGCTTTGGAATTTCAGTGTTCACTTTTTCTTGTTTGTTAAATATTTATGCGTGATCCAGTTTCTTTTGCTGCACTCCCCACTTTTCTTTTTTGCCATTTTCGCGACCGCTGTTAACTCAGCGTTGCTGGCAGCTAAGGGAAAACCTGAAAATTGAACCACTTTTTGAAGTCCTGAACGGTTGGAAATCAGAATGGTAACTTGACATAATAAAGTACCATATGGAAAATCAGGGTTAAAACTTAACTGTCCTCCGCTCGGTTTAACCAAATTAGATTTTTCGTATTTGCCAAGCAAAAATTTAAAATCCAAGCAAAAAGAGAGAAGGTGTTTGCAATACTTACACTTTTAGTTTTAGGGCATTTTCTTTAACAAATGGAAATGGGCCTCTGCATTGTCCTTTTTGTTTTCATGGCCGCATTCCGTGCTTTGCTACAATCCTTTTCCAATTTCTTTTGTTTTTCGCTTCTTTTTACATTCTTGTAATTGTCAATGATCTTTTACATTTCATGTTTCTGAATCGGACAATTTTTTTGATGGGCAATAGCCAATAGCTGTAGGGTCGAACAGCGAATTCCTTTATGCACAAGTCTGATTGGGAAAACCAAAATCGCTTTGCACCCGATGCTAGCGCGGCCCAAGTGCCCAACTGCCAAAGGGCCTACCCGGAATTAACGAAAACCATGAAACCCTCTCGCCTGACTGCAGCCACAGACCACCGTCAAAGAACTACCCACTGCTCGCTCGACTGCGGCACCGACTCACCAAGGTTTAAGAAGGGTTTAAAGTTTACTATTGGCTTATTCTCCAATCGAAATGCCCACCCGGTCGTCTATATTTCACATTTTTTTTTTTTGATCACATGAACTTCTACTTCGAAAATTTTCTTTCCCCATTTGCATCTACTCTGTTATTCGTCCTTCTCCAGTCTATCTATTCAACTAGGCTTCCCCTCTGCATTAAACATTTATTCCTCACAATTTGATGTCCAGCACCAAATCCCCCATTTCTCTGAATATCAACATTGGTCGCTTGACCCCCAATCCAGTTTATAAACCGAGAACTTTTTTACTAAAACCGCCCGAGATTTCCACCGTTATGTGGAAAAATATAGCAAAACTAGTCTCTTCCAGAACCCTCAGAACCCAAGAATTTGGTTCCATTTTTAATCCTCACTCTCTACCTCGAACTTACAGTTTTCTTGGTTTTTCCCAAGATTCTATTTTTCCTCAGAAATTCAAGTTTTCAACTCTTGACTTCAATCCCTGCTCCGGCAACGGATTTCTAGAACAGGGTTTTCGAAAAGTTGGTGAGTTTTCGACTAGGGATGGGTTTTTGGCCAGGCCAAGTTTGAATTTTGCGAGGAACCAAATTAGCATCAATGGTCTGAGCCAGAAAAGCTACGCAAGTCTGGCCGAGGCGATTGCAGTTTCATCAACTGATGTGGAAGAAGATACTTCTGTAGTTGCCGCAGATGAGGTTCATGAATTGTTGAGTGAAATGAAAAAGGAAGACAGAAGGCAGATGAGCTTTCGGTGGCGCAAGCATCATAGAGCAGTTTATGGAATGGGCAGTAAGAAGTACCATGCGCTGAAAAGGAGGCAAGTGAAAATTGAGACTGAGGCGTGGGAACAAGCAGCTAACGAGTACAAGGAGCTGTTGAATGATATGTGCGAACATAAGTTAGCACCAAATTTGCCATATATGAAGTCGCTTTTTTTGGGATGGTTTGAGCCTTTGTGCAGTAAGATTGCTGAGGAGCAGGAGTTATGTAGGCTGCGGAAAAGCAAGGCT